>NC_084972.1:22829796-23057296 GCF_963691925.1 Scomber scombrus | reverse complement strand
TGATGGGAGATGAGATTAAAAAGCCAAATCAGTCAGTTAGACCTTTTTGTGTTGAATTGTTACAGTCCTGACCTTCCCAGTGAATAGAAAGCATTTATGTGATGATTAAAGGGGGTTTGGTTCAAGGATATTCAGAAACGTACAGCTTTGGATGTAGAATACCAGTCTAGTACCCACACCTACTGTAACAATATCACAATATCAGGGTATGTGTGAAATGTGTGGTCAACAAATTAAGCAAAGACTAGTGACCTATTGGTTCTGTGACAAAATACTGAGGGTTTAGAATGTGCTGTGTGTTAAGAATAAGTCACAACAGTCAGTTCATTATTTTAAAGGATGGCATTTATTGATTTTTGCAAATGAACTCTTCAGTTTCGACCAGACGATGCCACACGAGAGATCACCAAAGTGATAACAGCTGAATGTCAGTACCACATTTCATATCAACCCCATCAATGGTTATGGAGATATTTCTATCCTCCTCATGTTTTAGCCACAGACAGTGTGCAGAAAAATCAGGAAACCACTGTATCCAAAGTAGTGGTTGATTTTGACATTTGGAATGTTATTTACTGCTTCACCATCTTTTTGATGTGATGAAATTGCATCACAGTTGCGGGGGCAAGTAATCTTGCCAGCATTTAAGAATGCCACAGAGAGCCTAATTCATTAAAGCTGGATGGGGAACTGCAACAACACAAACATCGATGTAACCTTTGGTTTAAAAGCAGATATAATGTGAATTTGTTATACGGCTCCTATCTGTTCTGGATCCATCTGGACAATAAACAATGTGTCATGTCTTTCAGAACGAGATGCACATTTTTAATGGCACCTACAGTTGCTCTTGTTTCTGCAGACGTTGAATGCAATCTTTGGACAAAAGTGTCTATTAAATGAATAATATAATGTGATGTGATAAAAATTGGCCCGTTAGAATAACAAGTTAGACTGGTGTCATTCTGATGGAGGATCCCACTCTGCAGCATGCTCATGAAATACTGTCATTAACAAATTCATTTTCTTTTTATCATCAACTACAAAGAATAATGACCTGATTACATGAAACAAGATAATTAATCACAGGTCACAATATAAGAAATAAACGGAGCTGTTCAGTGATGATGTAGGTCGCTCATCAACAAGATCAGTGCTGCTCTCTGTGTTGGATTGCAGCAAAAAACATTGGGCCAAGACAAAAGAGAATTGGTGAACTTCAAAAGACTAGCACTTGCAGACATGAAAGGATGCACTTTTGAACCAGATTTACCAGCCAATAAATGCACCCTGAGGCTTGCTATCCACCCTTCCTTTCAAAATACCTTCATATACTGCACACTGAATCTGATATGAAGTGATATGAAAATATGAAGAGTGATTCAAGGGCTCATTTCAGGCATGTAACACTAAATGAAATATAGTCACTAATGAATCCTTACACCAAATCTTTCTGTCAAGTAAAAAATTTGAATTGAATCTAAATGTTTTCAACGTTTGTCAGGCCCAAGGGCTTTAAAAAAAATAAGAACTTATTTGTAAAAGATGATGATTCTTTCTTTTCCCTCAGCACTAGCTAGTGATCTGTGGCAGGAGGTTGTTTATTCACATGTTCTGCTAAGCTGATGCGACCTCTCACCTTAGCCAACTGTAGCGTAAGCTGTCCAGACACTGTTGTGCATCATGTGTTGTAAACAAATCACTAATGGTGTGAGCAGTTTGTTAGGACACTGGTGTGTGTGTATACAGACTCTTGGACTAGAAGAATTATGGTTCTCATTGTCCATATCTCATTTTACACATATTGTAATATTATATTTTTTAGATGTTTAAGTATACCTTTGCACTTTTTCACTGACAGAATAAGTAAAACCCTGAATAATCCCAATTTTCTGTTATATACAGTAGCGTTGTTTGGATTTCTGTCACCTAATGCATGAAAGATTAAAATCAGCTGAATCGATCAGTAGATTAATCAATTAGTTGATTAGTTCAAATGAATTAACGACAAGTTTGATAATATCAGGTTTTTCAATCTGTATTTATTGCACTGCACCTACTCCTCACTACCTACTGACATTGGATAATATTATAAGGCTCTTTGTGGCTGTATTATTCACTCAATCATGAGACCAAGTCTGAGTGCAATCATTGTTAGTATCCCTGTATCTTTCCTGATGGCAGAATTAAGCCACCTCACTTAAGGCCAAATCGAGGCTCCTTCACCACCAGCTCTTTGCATTTTCTTCCAGAGTGATCATCGTTGATTTTATCTGACATTTCTGAGCAGTTGATTACTTAAGTGGGATTTAGTATTTCATGCCCTAAGCAGTACTGTAACAATGATGGGGTTGAGAGCTACAGATAAAATGTATCCTTGCGTGTGTGGCATCTATCGAATAAGCCTGATTAGGAGCACTAGTCTTACACTCCTGACATCAGTGGATTTGAGAAACAGTGTTTTTTTCTAATGGCCTGTCATCCTCCCTATCGCTACTCCTAGATAATGAGATTTTTGGACATATTTTACTCTCTCTTTTTTTTTCTTCATGCCAGCCCTCTATGATTAGGGCCACTTTTATGGATTCTCAAGCAGCCTTCAGGTCAACAAAACGATTTTCTTTTTCTCCTGTCAGTCTCTTTCACTTTGTCTGCCTAAATTAACATTCCTCCATAGGCTCGTCAGACTCGGCTCCTCCCGGCATTGCTGCTCTGCCTGGCACACACTGGCACTGCTGTCTCCTCCCTGCCATGCTAGTTCACGTGCCTCCACCAGGGCAAAAATGACCTGACTCATCCTGGTCATGTAACATCATTCACATTTTATCATCATAACAATGCAGGAAAACAGTAAAAACAATATAAAAGTGGAAGCATCCAGATTAGTTGAGCTAATATTGGTAATGTTGAGTGTAAATGTTGGTGATATCGTGTCAGGGGTTGGTGCTGTCGGTTGAAAGAACAGGAAGCAGTGGACCATAATATTATTAGAATTTTGGCTTATTCAGTTTCATAATTGGACATGTTTCTTGGCCGTGTAGCTGTCACACAACAACAATGGATCATTTATTGTACTTGAGCAGTTGACTGACTACTGTATATTTGCTACGCTGTGTCCTCTACTTGAAGTACACCACTTTTTCTCCTCATTGATGCATTTGTGCTCATAAAAGCCATATTATTATAATAATCATTATACATTGCTAGTTTAAATGTGATCTTAAGTAAATCCATACTGCACTAAATGATAGTCTGCCAGTAAGCTTAGTGAGGTCTTCCTTCTCCCTCTCCTCCCTTCCACATCAGTCAAATCTCCTGGGAGATTCCAGAGTCTCAAGTTAACTCCTATTTCCATGGTAACTGAGGCAAGCATAGAGAGGTCCAGGCAGCCATGGCCCAGAGCTACTCAGCTGCAAAGGCACACATTGTGCATCATCATTATTGCTGCATGGGATAGTATGTGGTAGACAGTAGGATGTGGTTGTGGCTGCTGGGCTAACTTGCCCTGTCATCAAGTGAAACTGTCATGGGTGTAGTTGTATTTCTGTGAATGCAACTGACATATATGCCAATGGCACTTACTGACTTTATACAATCAATCATTTTCAGCTTTTTTATCTGAGGAAGTTGATCTGAAGGAATAACCAAAACTGGTGCAATTGTTCTGCATGTCACACTGGCAAACGCTCAGTTTGAACCGTTGTGTTATGCAGACAGGAGGAACAGCTTTGCTTGCTGTGACAAAACATGCTGATGCTAAATAGGCGCTTTTAAATTTGTGCCACTTGCTTTTAAACAAGTCAACACCTCAAGCAGCCCGTCAGCCCCCCTCATGTCATTATCAGTGACTGTGATTGAAGCCCACCTGCATGAACGCTGGCCTACCACAGGCTTTTAAGTAGCAGCGTGTGTCAGCCCTGATCCACAACTGCCAATCCCCCGACTGCATTTTCAGCACCCTGCCGCCCCACTTCACCCTTGCTCCCCCACTCTTACTAAACCAGCTCATAACATCTTCCAGCGTCTCTCCACCTGCCCACCTACCTCCCCCATAATAGTGAATGAACGGCCACTCGCCATACTGTAAATCCTGCAATAGGATTCTGGATTATCCAACAAGGATTAGGCTTCACCAAACCAAACAAGGGCAGCGTGTCTCATTAACAACACACAGAGCGATGATGTCAAACCCTAGAAGCATACTGAGTCACCCCAGAAACACCTGTGGACCGAGATGATTTATTCATTTGCAGAGTTTGAAGCATTTTAACAAGCCTGAAGAGACACAATTTCATGTTTGAGGTAAATCTGCCCTGAAGCAATTCAGCATTCAGATCTTGAACTGAACTGTTACATTCAGTTCAAGATCTGAATGTAACATGATGAAGATGAATGAGCGTGTAAATTGTGATTGAGAAGTGATAATCTAAATATACTTGGGATTTGAAAGAACTTGAAGTCAGAAAACAGATTAGACACTATATTCAGATTTGATAAACACCTCGAAATAACCCAACCCTGCCCTCTGCTACCCTTATCAGTTGTTAATGTAGCCAGAAAATCCAAATGTGGGCAGTGAAGTGGAGCTGAGCTGGGATGAGCAGATGGGAACCACTATGGCCTGTCAATCAAGAAAAACAACAAGCCCTAAAATATAAGTCTTTAACCGTAAAACGTTATTTTTTAAAATTTCCACCACCATAAATATTAGACTGATTTATTGATTGATTTTGTTTTTCTAAAGAAAAATTGGAAGATTTCCTATTGACTTCAGTAAAGTTAAGTTTAAAAAAAAAATCAGCATCTAGTGGTCATTAAAGGAACGGCATTTTACTGCTGAAAGTTTCTCTTAAAATCTGAGTTAAAGGGCTGCAGCTACGATTACAATTTGTGACATCACAACTACTTTGGAGCCAGTCAATGGCTTCTATTCAATTTACACTAATCTGATGTGGCAACCTGAAGCCTCCAGTGCTCATACACTGAGAATGAATTTTACAGTGAAGTCAGACACATCTTGTATCCAGCAGTTGTACTTTTGAAATGAACAGATATTTTTTCAATGTTTTCTTTTTTTGTTGAAAAACATGTCAGACACAAATGATTATTCCGAGCAGAGGATTTATTCTGTCTTAAAACAGGTCTGGAGGGGATCTTTAATACTGAGCGGTGTTTGTGGCTTCTAGGTTCAGATGCGTCAGTCTTACAGTTGGGTTTTAGCGGTCTGTTGATTTGTCATTGACCAACACCACAGTTTGTCCTACAGTTACCTCTCAGCAGTTACTTCAGTTACTGAAGCTGGCTATCTTAATGCCTTTTAGCAAGCATGCTGGATCTGACTGAATGGGCCACTGCTGTACCGCTGTATCCTCTGTAATTACTCTATTACTGAGACAAACAATACTGATATATGTCTCCATAACTTAACGTTGCACTCTTTTTCTTTTTTTTTTTTTTTTTACTCCTGTTTCTAGATTTTGTCAGTATACCTCCATATATAATATTGAATAAATTTTGCAAGAAGTAGTTGAGTCTGAACTGTAAGAGTCAATGTGGCAGTTTACGGTAGCTTAGCTTCAGGTATTGAAGATTGCTTTAAAGGAGAGTATTGATTGAAATGTTTTTTTTTTTGTTTTCAAGTGGTTATGCCTCTCCATCTGTCTCTGTACCTGATGTGACTGATTTGTAAGCCTGCTTTAGTTCCTGGTCTCAGTACATCATCAAATAAATGGTATTTTTACATGCAAGCAATCACTGTCTCTCAAGAAAAGCTTAATATCACAACACCTGGTGTCACCTGGCCCAGCGGCCACTTCACATCTTGTTGCAGCAAATTTCCAAACAGGCCTTATTTGGATGAACTGACCACATATTAAGAATCTAAATGGTTTCTTTCTTTCCTGAAAAAAAGTTTTAAACTTAATAAAATTGTATTGTATGTGAAAATTACAACATCTTAATTGCCATTGTTGCTGGTTGGTACAGAATGCATTCCGAGATACTTAGCTTCAGCCGACCAATGGTGTAACTTCGTCAGTCAGTCAGTCAGTCAGTCAGTCAGTCAGTCAGTCAGTCAGTCAGTCAGTTAGTCAGTCAGGGTCATTCTATCTGCTCCGCTGTTGCATTCCAGCCAAAAAGGAACTCAGACACTGTTGGCAGTGTCATATGGAAATAATCTGTGAAAAGACTCCATTATTTGAGATGGGGTTTAGGGATTTGGAGTTAATCTGATAAAGTGTTTTTTTTAAAAGCGTATTTTCTCATAGTGCCAGTGAACATTTGTGAACCATAAAATGACTGGGAGTTGTCAGCATGAATGCCAGCCGCCCACCTGAAAGATTCCACTGTTAATTACATTATCAGACTTTTGAAGTCAATTCCAATCATCTCTCAGAGTCGAAACCTGAGATCATTGAATTATGTGATGTTTTTTCTATTTCAGTATTAATTTGCTCACGGTGACCCAGAGAGCACCTGCTGCATGCCAATCCACAGTTTGTTATGTCTTCCAGTTGCTTTTGCTGCTGTGCTATCTAACTACATCTGTTAAAGCAGCGTAACATACAATTAAAGTCCCTTAATAGCTCATCATGTGGGGGATAATTATAACACACAGTGGAATGCTAATTATATCAATGATCTCTCCTAACGTCCTACTAAAACCAATGTCATTTAGCTGCTACTTATGGACGTGCCAAATGGCCTACTTTCTGCACAGGCGACAGGAAGGCAGAGAAGGCTACCTTGCCTGAGGAGCGTTTGGATCATAATCATGTTATTTTCTGAAAAATTCTGCACTGTCACAATGTTTAGGGCTATTTTGTTGTGCTAATATTGAAGTAGCTCATTTGTGGGAATGAATATGTTTGCTACATCAGCCTTTTTTCATTTGCAATAAATCTGTCACCAAGACCAGGTCAAATCTAGTACACAGCTGGACTGTGTATGAAACACTTGGAAGGTTTTTAATTTCTATATCGCCTGGTTATAATGAGACATTAATATCACCAGCATTTGTCATATGTCTGTTTTGATGTAAGTTAATTTATTTATATAGCACTTTTCATATAGTAGTTAAAAAGTACTGTACATTCCACCTGTCCAGACAAAAACACAAACACATGAATTAAATGGGGTTGTGGTAGTGAGCATTTTCTCACTGAAAAGACGCTGAGAAATGGTCAACGGTGAAAAGATGTTCAAAACAGGCTCAAAAGTTCAACTAAGGAATTTGGATGTGTTTTTTTGGTTAATAATAATAGCCTATCTTCCAAAATGATGTTAGGCTATCATTTGCCCTTTGTGGAGGATGAAAAATTTAATTATTGCAAATCCCTGTACAATATGGTCTACCGAAGATGTTGGATGATTGCACTGACCATTTATTCAAAGCTAAGCTCTGCCAGACATACAGAACTGCAGCTATTTATGCATCTGTGAAACAGAGATGGACAACAGAGCAGAGGACAGGAGAGGGACAGAGACGGTGATGTAACCTCACCATGCCATGAGTTGCGACCTGCAAACACACAAACAAATCATTAAAAAACTTTTGTACATGTGCATCCACCTCATTTCCTGCCCCCATACACTGTAAGTCCAAATGAAATCAGTACAGCATATGAATAATTGGTGTTTTGGTTTGATTTGTGTGTTTTTGATCGAATAGGTCAATTCAAGAAAATCTTAATTATTTATCAACAGAAGAAGTGCCCCCTTCAATGTGTGTTCTCTAGTGGATGCACTCTTTTGGTACCGACTGAAAGGCTCATGGAAACATTTACAGTAACGCATAATTGGAATCAGTGCTAACATTAGCAAACTTGTCTAACTAGCTGTCATTGTCCATGTGGAATACTAACTTGTTTTACAGTGCACTTGTGAAACATCGGCTTTATTGTTATTTACTGTGTATTAGAATCTGCCCTCTTGCCAGCATATCACTGTTTGATAGGAATTATAAACCACTGTGACATTTTAGGTATATTACATAAATCATTCTCTCGTAGGTATCAGCTAGTCTTGGGGATTTAAGGGAGTATGTGGCCACTATTATTGCTGTACAACAAATATTTGCTTCTTCAATATAGCAAGGAGAGATTGTCTGGAAAGAAAATCAATACTCCACTTGGAATCTCCTGCGTCTGAACTCACACAGGCCGTCTCATATCACAATCCTCACTTGATCCTCACTTCACTTGCGATTCCACCCTTATCGGTGATCATTGCTGGTGAGATATGAGCCTTCAAGGGGAATCGTTATGAGTCAGCATCCTGAGCTAAACCCTGACAGTAAGAACATCTATGCTATTAACTGTACTGTACTCTCAGCTGGCAAACAAACTGTTCTTTTTTTTTTTTTTTTTTTTTACAAACACTCAGCTGGTCTCATAGACCAGAGCATTTGTGCATAAGGCTCCCTCATCAATTATCTGACAGGGATTTCCTGAGCAGGAATAGGTACTGTAGGTTCATAAAAATTAATCTTAAAATGAACTCTCAGAAAGTTCCTAATCTGTGTAACGGAAGAGATGGAAGGTTATAGCACTTGTACAAGAGACTCAGTTTCACAGTGTGACCCGATATGATCTATGAGAACTCTTTATATAGAGCCCAATGAACGACGGATTGTAAAAGGACAACTGTTTCAATTTCAATCTCAAGTTCTCATTGTGATTAAATGTTTTGTCCCCTGTTCAAACCAGACTTTGTGTGGAAGTTTGACACCAGTTATGTTGGGATGGCATAAATGCCCTGACCCTTCATTTTTAATAAATGTATTAAATACAACATAGGTCCATGTAAACAACTAATAATCTTGACTAATACTACTCTGTAATCACAGATGATGTAGTTTGCAGTGGTTTTGCATGCATTATACTCATTCCAGGTGTCACTGTGATTATTTGTCATCTTTAAGCACCATAAAAACATGATATAAATATCCTGTCCCATTAAAGGATCCTGGTTACAATATCCTGTCCCATTAAAGGATCCTGGTTACAAGGCAATAAATGGGCTGCAACAGGATATTGATTGAAAAACAAAATCTCCATTTAGAAATTATTATGAAGCAGGCGCTAATATCCCCTTTGCAATGAGTGTTTAATAATGACTTTCAAAATGGAATGTGGTTTTCGAACACATCTAGCTTCTGAAGTATAAATCTCATTACTTTTTCTCCCACAGACAATGTTACATGACTGACAATTAGAGCTCTTCTATGAGTTGATTGACATAAAACTCTCCCGGCTGAATCAACGGTGCAACAGATGAACAGCTGTTTTAGAACATATCTGGCTCTTTAATAAAAAATTTTTTAAAAAGAGTTTAAGGTACAATTTTGCCTCAGAGTCCTCTGTAAACACGTGGTGCAGAACAGCACTTGAACCTCAGTTACATTTTGCCATAACCTGACCTGAGGGCAGAGATACCATCACACCTCCCTTGTCTAATACATTCAGAGTTTCTCATGTAGAAAATGTCTGTTGCATGTTAAGGCAATGTAATGCATTAGGATTGCTTTGGTGCTGAACATTCAGGCATGACTGGCCACAAATATACTGTAAATGAAACACTTATGTGTTCCAAATGTAATAGCCCACTGAAAATCTTTGCTTGTTTCAAAAATGGTCTATAATTATCAGGAAATTATGATCCCAGCTGTAAAAATACTTCCTCCAAATTTCACTTTCATTTTATAAAACTGTATTTACATCTATATTACAGTTAAGATGATTATAGTTTTAATAAGAGCAGACAGAAAACCATGAAAATCTATAAGTATTTAAGACTCTGAATCCACTTTAGAGCCCATGTTATTGTTTTTGAATAATCATCTTCATGAAAGTTTTGACCTAAATAGCTTGTGTATAGTCCAAGTCATTCACTTGGGACGTTTCTGTCTACAACACTTGCACGCACACACACACACACACACACACACACACACACACACACACACACACACACACACACACACACACACACACACACACACACACACACACACACACAAACACAATCATACACACTATTGTTGAAGCACAGTAAGATAACAGGAAGGAAGGGTGGGATCTTTTCCTGAGCTGAGTTTGTTGATGTATCATTTATCATTTGGGAAGCATCTAGTCCAGCTGCCTCTCCTCCCTCGTTGGGAATTTATGGGACCTGCCCAGGAAGACATGCATGAGATTTCTGCAGCGTTGGACTGCTGGCTTGTGGAGTGGTAGATAATCACCATGGTGACCCTTCAATGTACTGGATTGCTTTTTAAAGATTTTGGTGTTTGTGCGTGTGCTCAGTCCCATAGGATGGTGGTACAGACAGATGGGAATCAGACATGGTTTATTTCGCTAAGTCAATTTTACTTTCATCCCTCTTTCTCTCTGCATCTTAGTGTCTTTGTGTGTAACGCATGACAGCATTTCATCTTCCCCACTCCCTTTTTAGTGTTTGTATTATATATACTCTAAAATTCCCATTTCTTTTTCACATAAACCTCATACCATGGTTGAGGTAAATACTTAGTACTTAGCAAATTATTTATATTTTCTGTGTAAAATAGAATGTTTCTTTCATGTTACTGGTGTGTATACTCATTTACAGCTGCTGTCATCTATATTCATTTGTCAATACATTGAGGTAGCGCCTGGAGGCCAAACAATCATCCTGTTCCAACCACGTTTTGAACAGGCACTGCACTGGTTTAGTTTAGAGGACAATTGTGCAACAGCCTCACATACTGTAGCTGCTAGCATGACTGTAATTGTCCTGTTTGTCTTTGTCATTTGATTATGTTTTGGAATTTGGATTGTTGGCCGGACAAAGCAATCAATTTGAAGATGTTATCTTGAGACCTTGGAGATTTTGATGGCCACTATTGACTACTATTTTTTTTAACTTGACTTGGTGATTACTTGGTTAATTTAAAAAAAAAAAACAAATTGATGGGACTTTGATAATGATAATAAAAGTTGCAACCCTCATGTAGCTTGGGCATAGATGATTTCTTGGAGCCCTGTTAGGTGTCTCATTTTGCTTTGTAAACTCACTTATCGAAGTGCTAATTGCCCGATTATTTTTCTATATTTATCTAACCAAAGCTTCTAATTAGCATTCAGCTGTGTTTGTGGTTGTGATTATAGAGATAAAGTCCTATTTGATGAGGTTCTGACATTATTTTGTTTCTCCCATGTGTGAGTTAATGTGTCAAGAAAGTTAATTGTTAATTGCAATATGTTAATTAGTGAAAACCTCTAAAAGGGGTTTGTTTGTTGTTGTTGTGAATGTGTGCTCTCTCTTTTCATTATAAAAGACAGAATGTTTCAGGCATTGGTCAGAAGGGAAGGACTGTTTATCAGCTGTCTTATTATGTTTAAATCTTTATTTAATCAGTCAGTCTCATTGAGATGAATATCTCTTTTCCAAGAGAGACCTGAGAACAAGAAACAACCACAATCAACAAACAGAACAACAACAACTACACAATAAACAAGGAATTGATAAAAACGGTTAGAAGAATGGTTTTAAAAAAAACAAACACCAGTTCTACCAACATTAGTGTGCAAAAGAGGAATGTCTAATTAGTGAATTAGTTGTTGTGCTGCAGTTGATTTGAATGGGAGAAGAGATGTGAGGTAGTTTGGAAGCTTCAACAGGCAAACTTTATAGATGAATAACATTAAATGTTTTTTCCTTCTTGTTCATAAGACAGAGGACAATGATGAGTACCAAATGTCTTATTTTTGATAAAGTGTAATGCAGCATGATACAGAGTTTCATGACCATACAGAATATCTCCACAGTCAAGGACAGAATGGATGAAGGTTGACTGCACAGTAGTTTTACGGTTGGGGGAAGACAGACATCCTTTCATTTTAAACAAGAAGCCTAGTTTAATTTTTAATTTCTGAGTCAAATGTTGAATATGAATCTTGCATGATAGTCTGCTGTCAGGCCAAATTCATAAGTATTTGTATGACTCATCATGAGTAATATGGGTGCCATTTAAAGTTTTAATGTCAGGATAGTCAGAGTCAGTGTTGGAGGTACCATGCACTTATAGTTTTCAGCATTTAAAACATGTCTGTGATGAAGGAGTGATATTTGGAAAGGCAGACTGAAGACGAGTCAGGGCCTGGACTGGGGTGGAGCCGGGGGCATCTGCAAAAATATAGATTAGATAGATAGATTTTTATCCAGGGTGGAGACAATGTTATCAGTGACTTAAAACTGCAGCTGTTATTGTGTTGTGATCTGGGCGAAAACCAGACTGTTGTTGTTGTGTTTAGTGAATCAATAAAGGTATGTAATTGTAAACTGACAAATGATTCTGGGTTTTTTGCTAAGATTATGGACAATATTTGTTGACATAATAAACACTGCTACTTTTGTGTAAGTGTACTATTAAGGCACTTTTTCATGAAGCTGGAATCATGCCTGTTTAGTGTGGTTTCGTTAAAAGTATGTGCTAATAGTGGACAGATTAATGGGGTAAAGGAGATATGAGTCAAGACTATCTGCACCAGTGTTTTTACTTTTAACCTAAGCAGAGATTTGTTAACATCTGCACTGCTTATCAAACTAAAAGAAAATTTGCAGTCAGAAAGAGTTGAGACATTAAGGACTTCCTCTGTTGGAAAAATATAATTGTCTACAGTTGTATCTGCAGACATATTATTTTTTTAAAAGACTGGAGGAGTGGAAATGGAGATCATGAGCTTCAACCATGGATGATCTATTGGAAATATGACCAGAGACTTGTTTGATTTGTGGTGGGAGATGTGACCATGATGAATCTCGATGCTATAGTGTTCCAAGATTTAGTGGAACTATCACAGACAGAAAGAACTGACTGATAATAATAGGATTTGGCCTTCCTAATGATGCTGGTGCAGATGTTTCTTTGTTGTAAGGTTAACCAGTCCTCACTGGTGCCACTGGATCTAGCCTTGGACCAGGCTTTGTCTCTGTTGTGAATGGCACTGGAGAGACGTGAGGAGAACCAAGGACTGATTTCTGTGTTTTGTCTGTAAGCTATAACATTAAAAGATTGTGAAAGGGTGTGTATTTTTACTGTATGTGTGTGTGTGTGACAAAACACCTCTTACCAGTTAGCCCTCAGAGATATTAATGACAGGCTTTGATACGACAGAGTTCTGTCACCCCACCACACATATAGCTCACATACATTGTATAGAAGGGGTTTTTAAAGTCTGAGACTGTGGGCCTCACCTCAGACCCCCCCTTTGTTTAGCTTTGCTCAATTCCTGGATGCCTGTGGGACCATGATCGTTATTTGATCGCATAGACACTTCACAATTGAGCCAAAATATCCTGATATTGCTGTTTGACATACATTACACTACAACTATTACTATAAATGGTCTGTCTGAAGGCAATTATTTGTTTCTGACTCTGGGAAAGTGGGAAAAACAGTAAAATTCCCCAAAACGATCTCTTTACACATTTAGGCTATTCTGCGTGATTTCCTTTTGATAACTAATGTGATATTTTTTCCATTTCCATTCAGTGAGCGTCCCCTGAAACTGTTTAAAGCCCCCCTGGGAAAGCCTGCCTCCCACTTTCAAAACCTCTGTTCTATAGCAAAATATAACTCTAACAGGATTAAACCAAACAAATAGGAAAAGTATTTTCCATTTTGGGTAACAATACAAATGGATTCAGTTCATGCAAAATGAAATGTATAAACCAGAAAAATAAGTAGCTGTTCCATGAAATTTGAAATACAGCAAAAATATGACCTGAAAATGCATTTAATATTCTGACTAACACATGGAACTCACTGTATTTACTGAAAGATAATCACATCTAAAGTGTGCAGAAACATTAGTGGTTAGATTCACTAAGAAAAAGTAGTATGTCACTATTTGGAAGTAATATCTGCTCTCTTCTAGAATTTTAAAAGAATAACATAAAAAAGAATGTTTCAGGTTTTGATTCATTCTGAATTTGCTTCTGTATTGATTTATTTGTGTGTTACTTTGTGTATCGTTGTTCAGATCTGACAGCTTCTGGTTGATAAAGGAGACTAACATCACTGCACATACACTCACACTGTCCTATACACACCTTACACCAGACTGATGTACACACACCAACTCCATATTTTAAGTACATTACATTGCCTAAAAGGTAGACAATTCAAATTCCAAAAGCATTTCATTGAATGTTGTTTACACAAAATGAGTCAGACAGACCATAGATTGAAATAAATATTCCAGACATGAAGAAAAAACATCCAACAAAACCCACCATAAAATGTTCATTAAAAAAAGAAACTAAACAGAGCAACAACATATTCATGAATATTTAACAGGAAAACAAGTATTTGACAGTATGTTTTTCAAATTGAGGCATCTCTCTCTTTCTCCTTGAGCTGTTGGTCTCCCTCTTTCCTTTACATCACCCTCATCTTTAGATACATCACACATCATAACTCAAATCCATTTCATCTTAACTAATGCATCTGCCACCATCCAAGAAAGCAATTCAGCACCAATACATATATTTTGGCACATGCCTGCCAAAAACTAATCAAATATCACAGCAGTTTGGTGGCGAGTGTGTTTGTGCTGCATGTGCTTTTGTTAATCTCTCTCTGTGTCCATGCCTCTGGTTCCCAGTGCACATTTTAAAATGTATAATTTCCAGCCTGAAGAGCAGGTAGAGCTATCTTACTTCTGCCTCCAACCGACAACATTAGACAACTGTCACCTTCTGATTGCTTTCCTGGAGTCAAGCAATGAGAAAACAGAATGTGTTTATACAACGCTGTGTGCGTGAACTCATGCAGAGGAAGATTTACACACACAAGCAACCACCATGTGATAGGAAAATTACGTAAAACAATAATTTCTCTTCACATACCGTCATTCAGATTTAATGGTGTTTTGACATACACACACATACATGCCCATACTGCAGCAGAGCTCTGTGTACGTAACACCAATCAGTATTTAATGAAGATAAATAGCAGGGTTTTCCAGCAGGGGAACTGGGCAGTGACAGGGTATTGTTTATCTAGTGCTGGTGTTGACTCAGATGCTGTCACTCAGCTTAATTTTTTTATTTTTTATTATGGAAGTGCCGGCCTCTGGATTGTTTTCAGTCATGATAAAATACAGCTTTGTTCCAGCTGAATGCAACATAAATGAGATCTGTTGTCTGATCAGAGTGCCGGAGCTACTGTAGAATTGAATTTGTGCTTTAGTTGCATTAATTTTTCCCCTGACCAGCACTAGAGATTATTTGTGCATTTTGTATTTAGTTCTGTGATTGAAAGTGTAAGATGGGTTAGACTTAAACTTTATGGAACTTTGGATAACAATGTGCCTACATTAATAATACTCTAAATACTTATTCTGACATTTGCTGGTGTTTTGTACGGATAATAATTGTGTTTAATGTCCATTTGCTTACTTACTTGCTAAAATACTAAGGAATGATTGGTTGCATCATGCAGTGTGTTGAACTGCAACATGTACTGTATTTTATCAAATGCAAGACAAGGACTCCTGAGGAGCTTGCTGGCAAACTAGCCTGCAGCTGCATCCATTTCAGATTCTCAAAGCCTCGTTGATTTCTGTCTATCATGATGTCTGCCCAAATTAGAAGAGGCCCTTGAGTAACTAGTCAGAAGGAACACTGTCAGGTTATTACTTGTTATATGTTGTTGTAGCTTCCTATAGAAAGTACAGAGACAATCTGTTAAACTCTGTCTCTCTAAATGAGAAAGCTGTGTATAGACAAGCACTTGACAGATGCAATATAGGTAAAAGACAGTCTTTCATTATAGTTTTATATCATACCTCCTCACTAATTTAGCCATCGATGCTCAGTAGAAACATTAAGAGCATTAGTAGAATGAACCTGCGGCGAGGTTAAATCTGTTTGTGTGGATATTTGACAGCTTCTGTGCACACTTTATATGTGACTTTTACTTGTGTACGTGTTTGTCTGACTACAGACATGAGGACATCAGTAGCATGTGTCTGCATATAATGTAGGTCCTTGAGCCCATCTCCGCATTTTCTTTTGAGGGTGAAGTTCGGGCAGCTGTAGTGCTGGTGGACATGCAGGTAACTGATGACATGGCTGTAAGAAGTCATCTGTGGATGGAAAAGTGAAAGCTTACTTATGACACTTCACATGGCCATACTTATTTATTCCCACCTTATTTTATATGATCAAAATAGAATATAAAATATAATATTTGAAACTGAAAATGTTCAGTATGAATTTTGGAGGTGAAAACATTATTCGTTTCAAGTTTTATATCCCATGTCTATTATTATTCAATTCTGTAAGTGGATTTAAATGTTTTCATTTAGTACTACTTTGTTTATTTCATTATTACTTCATTATTATTATAATTAACTCACTCTTGTTTTATTTTTATTCTTATATGTTGCGTTTTATGGAAGCAAACACCACACCATATTGTTTATATGCTTGTATACCTGGCTAATAAAAATATTATTATTTGTACAAGATTTTCATAAGAGATATTTTGTTTATTTAACAGGTTACCATATTCAAACAGAAGGCATTGTTCAAGCTCCTATTATAGCAAATATCTGTCTTACTGACGTATTTTTGTGCAAAACACATAATCTTCAGCAGCTGCTGAACTTTGACATGCTTGTGTACAAGAGACACAAGCATGTCAAAAAAAAGGTGAACGTCTACTTTGAAATCATTACCTATCCTTACCTCCTGAAATCCTCTTATTACACCTTTTGGATTGTCACACCCAGGCTGTGACTCACTGGCGTACTAGTTCATTTGCTCCAGTCAATTATTAAGCAGCAAAGAAAAGGAAAGTGCAAATTAAAATAGCTCAGTATGTTTGTGTTCTGTTGTTGCAACAACCAACAGGAAGTGATAAGATCTTATTACATCATAAGTACATTTAAATCTGAATTGTTTCTGGGTTTTTTCATAATTAAAAAAGGAGACAGTGCCTACAGTACATGGCTGTTTTGGCTCTGTCATTGCAGCCAACATCAACACCTAAACAACCTTTATCCTTCTCATTTTTTACAGACAAGTTTTGGCATTGGGTATTGTGCTGTATGTAAAACTGTGGTGTGATATAGGCATTCTTTGGCTTTAAATGACGTGTTTTTCATTTGAGCAGTCTGTTGAATGGACCATGACAGAGTACACTGTATCTAGCTTAGGTTAGATAACTAGGACTGAAAACAGCATCACATTCCTTTTACTAGTTACTTATGGCTGTTAATTCAGGATTTTCATGTACTTGTACTCAAAATAAATACCAATAACATGCACTGGCTTCCTGCGGGCTAAAGGAAATAAAAATAATGCAATCAATTATTTAAAGGAAACCTTGTGCTTGTCGCATCCTCCTAAATGGAATTTTATTTAAATCCAATTTTTAAGCCATTTTAAATTAAATTATAATCGATTTATGTAGCTAAACACTGAGCCTTTGAGCCATGAAAATGCAGCCTGTAAAACTCATAGAAGACAACACGTATGCCATTTCACGATATTACAACATCCAAGACAATATCTAATCTCATATCAACAATAACAATAGAATGTTTTTATATTGCCCACCTGCAACATCACAGAGGATACAGCTTTTATCAGTTACAAAATCATCTCAGTGCTTCCAGATGTGTTGTTTACAGTCCAGCTTGTATACTGTTCATGTATGACACAGCACCCCAGATACACAGAGGAAAGCACAAATGGTGTGTGGCATTTATTGGATGCAGCCAGACTGAGCTTTGCACTGTGTACCCTGAGTCCATTTCTCTCTGCACTCACTGTAATATTTCACGTCCTCCCTTGCTTACCTCTTACTGGAGTGAACAGTAAACCATCGGTTTTGGCTGCTTGTGGCGGCTGCAGTGGATCATTTTGTTTGGTTTGCTGGCTTTGGATTTTTTTTTAAAGCAGTTGATGTTGGCTGTGTGTGTGTGTGTGTCGCTGGGCTGCTGTATTGTAGATGGTTGTGATAATACTGAAAATGTTCTGGCAAATTAAAATATCACAGTTAGATGTTGACAATGATGCTTATCAGAAGCTTACTAGATGTCTGATAGATGCAGGATTCAAGAAGTAGGGATGTAGAAATAGGCTGGTGAGGGCCGCATTTATATCATCCTGCGTTATTATAGAAAAAGCACCCCCTCAGCCACATTTTGAGGATTGCTCAGTGAAAAATGTGCTTCCATAATGATCAGCTATTATTGTCAAACCTTCATCTAACCCTCACTTGGACAAAACTCCTACACTGTGCATAAATGCTAACCTTCCTACTGGTCATTTTCTATTTGTATTCCTCTTATTGCCATGGCTTGCCTCTCAAGCATACTTGTCTTGATTAGCTGTCACATAAGAATGCAGTTCATGTCATGTGCACTCCTCAAAGAGCTCGAACTGTTTTTAATTTTAGAAAGAGCTCTGAAAATAAAGGCCAGGTGCAGCTCCTGGTTTCCATACACCATTGACTGACTTTGAAAATGGTGCGAACATGGCGTGCCTTGGAGCCAAAAGCTGGATTTACTGGGAAAAAGCACCATATACCAAAAAAATAAAAGGACAATAAAGTATAACGATGGCATAATACTGTGTATATATGTGTCTATATATTGTCCAGCACCCATTTATGTATTTTATGCACAGTTTATTTTCCACAGGGGAAGAGGGGAACATGCCCCACTCAGTTTTCCAAATCCTATTTTCATCCCTCTCACTTTTACAGTCTCAATGTGATTTACTCACTAAAATATCTTTAAACAAAGTCGTCTGACTGTGTAGCTGACAAAATCCAGATACAGGAAAAGAGGTGTTAGTGAAAACGTGGATGCACTCATCTGGGTGGGCCTCAGTTATTACTGTGTGTGAACTTCACTAGCTGTTCACTTCTCTACCATAAAGGCTGCTCTGTCTTATTAATTGAGGTTATTCTGGCCCTCTGCAGCCTGCACATAGTACTCTTGGTTGAAGAAAAGTCCTGCCATGTCTTTTGCATGTTTTTAAATCTATGTTTTTATTTACACTCAATATACTCCTAAAAACACACAGCCCTAATAAAGCTGTATAATGTGCTTGTAGTAAAGCTATAAATACAACATCAATCATAAAGAATCAGGTCTCTATCAAGGATCCTAAAACATGATTTTACCATTCTTATGGAAAGAACAATAATCAGTTTTATTTGATCTGATTTGCTATGTGGATAAATGTATACAACTGCAGATAATACAGCATTCACTGTTCTATTTCAAATATAGATCAAAGTCTGTGCTGTCACTTTTCTGTCAGTGTAAGGGACAGACGTGATAATTATCATCCCAAATCTCTCTCATCTCTTTAAATCTTCAGCACCGTAACCTGATTTATCCACTTTTTCTGTGTTTTTTAAATTATTTTTTATTTTTTAATCATCTCTGTGAAATAAAGGCAGATGGCGACACTGCCAAAAATAGGGGATAATAATGACACGGAGAGGAACCCTACAAGCTCCTCCAGCTCAGACAGGCAGGTTTAGCAGTTTTATCATCCGGGCAGCTGTCCTGAGTGCAGATTGTGATAGCTGATATTTAGTGATTCAGGGTTCAGGAGGGGTTTATCTGTTTGCACAATGAGGCAGACAAACAGTGTAATCCAAAGCATCATTACATCATCCTCTATGTGAAGTCCCCTGCTCCCTCATTCGCCGTTCATCCATATTTCCAAGGTCAGTTGGGTAACATCCTGACGGGCCTGGTGTTTTGAGAGATTTTTCCTGCAGTTCCTGCAGGGATGCATCACGATGATGCCGTTTGATTAATGGATTTCAAATTGATTGGTGATGTCACTGAGTAACAAAAGGTTAAGTTGATGTGCACCTGCAGACTGTGCGAGCAATTAAGAGGAATGGGATAGTTTGCAATCTCATCATGCTTTTATCCTGCATCTGTTTTGTTTACAGAAGGCCCATCTCATTCATTCTTTCTGAAATATTGATTCTAACTGAACCTTATCACCATGCAACATGTGTTCGCCTCAATTGCAACTGATGACAGCATTTTTTATTTGTGCAAGTGAAGCATGCATTGAAGTGAGACCTCTAAATCTGGCTTAATTTGTAAAAGCAAATACAGTTATTCAAGCCAGCCAAAAGAAATATTGTATATAATTAGAACTATTTTCCAGACTTCCACCTTCAATAATGTGTTTCTCCATCTTTCTTTCCAACAGTGCGCTACCTGCTGAGGAACAATGTGGGTCCAGATCTCTGCAATGAAGATGGTCTTACTGCCCTTCATCAGGTGAGATTATATGACTGTCTGTCTCCACTTTTTCTCTTTTACTCTGATCCGTCTCTGTGTTTTCATCTGAGACTGGGGCACTGATGATCCTCTTTCCGGAAACTGAGAATGACAAAATCTCCTTATTTTGCTTTGATGGATCTTTGGTCAAGCAGTAAAACATCACAATTTTATTCTTTTAAAACTTGTATTAATCAAATCCAACCTTTGATGACACGGCCACTGTCATTGAAATATAATTAAGTCATTTCCTGGTGTGATTAGTTTGAAGCGGTTGGAATTAAAGGCCTTGTGCAGAATACAATCTTGAGATTTTGTGAGACTGAAAAAAATGAGGAAATTAGCTCAGTATCGGGGAAAATTGATGGAGGAGATCAGGCTTATTTTCACTTGCTAATTAAATACATTACTGGCATGATAATCAAAGCTTTCTGCCTCATCCAAATGAACGCCAGGAGATCTTTTTTGCTTTCAAAACTGCTCAGCTGTCTGTTTAAATAATGGATCATTACATGTCTCATTTCATCACAAATCAACCAATCTTGATTTAATTTGCTTTTTCCTTCAGTTATTTGATTTACATCCCGTTCTTGTCTCCATATCCTAGCTCCATTTACACTTTTATTCAGTCTGTCTCCTACAGTATATGAATAAAATCCAGATCAGATTTATGACACTTGCATTCACACTGATGCTTCTCTGTTGGCCAGATCACAAATCTCATTGCAATATGTTTTGGTTTTCTGGGCTATAAATGAAGGATGGCATCACTCCATCTTAATGGGGCATTTCAATGCACCTAAACAGTTTTGTAAACAAAAATTCCAAAATAAAAAGGACGTATGCACTTTAATAGCTCAGTTGTAACAATGAACAGTGAGTAATAACAGCTAGCTTGCTAACAACATAAGCTCACACAAATGCATCATAAATTAAAAATGGTAAATGAACTGTGCTTATATAGCGCCTTTCTAGTCTTCCACCCACTCAAAGTGCTTTTACACTACACCTATTCACACTGGTGGCAAGCTACCACACAGGGTGCTGGCACAGCCATACAGGGAAATTTGGGTTCAGTGTCTTGCCCAAGGACACTTCAACATGTGGACTGGAGGTGCCAGGAATCAAACCACCGATCTTCCAATTAGTAGACAACCCGCTCTACCGCCTGAGCCACAGCCGCCCGTAGAGCGTACAGATCATTCAGTTGTTGAACTGCCCAAACAAACTTTGGGGCAGTTCGGAACATGATCTGACATAGATCCAACCCAATAACTCTGTATACTCTGCAAGTTTGACTTTAATTACTCCCATAGCCAGGTTTACTTTGTATATTGGGATTCAGATTAGCAAATTTGACATTTGCCAGCAGCCAGACAGAGAATAATGAAGGTCCAACCATAGCAAAGCAAAGAGCATTGTATTTGGCCAGAGGACCTTCCTTGGGCCTTAAATTTTTTGTGTTTATGTTCTTGCTACTGCCTCGGGCACATCTGACCAATAATCGGAGTGAACATTCTTGCGTTGCTTGAAGTGACACATCAAAGTTTCGCATGGATTTTTCTCTGTTTGAAAAGAAACTACCAAAGAGGAAAAAAGCACAAAGTTTACCAACTCCTTGACTGATTGGACCAGAGCAAACAAACTATAGGTTTGAAAATGCCCACTTTTCAGGGTATTTGTTTAGACTTCAGCTAGACTAAACAAAGTTTCTCAAGTACAACCATAAAATCATTCACAAACTGATCTTTTAGCTGAACTAAGCACATTCCTCAGGGGATTCTGGCAGCGAAAGATTTTTATATTTCAGGTTACGGTCGACTACTCAAGCACACTGCACAAAGCTGCTGCAGTTGCTGACAGTGCAGGTTCACCTCTTACACGTGGGAGACGCTGAGGAAAACGACCATTAAACCATTTTGGTTGTCTCTCCTACAGTAAAATGGCTGGAGTAGCTCAAAGACTAAACTCAGAATTTTACTGCAGTCTGTAAACCCACACCGAGATCTAGACGGCATCTTTATAAGCAGAGAAGGAAATGTTTACAATTTAAAAGACACCGAGCTTGCAAACCCCTGAAGTAAAGCCACATTTTAAAGTAATATAAATGTGACTTCATGAAGCATGGCACCCTTAAAACAATTTAAATGGATGTGATGCTCATTTATTGTATCAGTTCCTGTTTTTCATCTCTCATCCTCTACGCAGCCTCTCTTTATATTTATCTCTCTCTGTAGTTGCTCTATACCTCAAAAAGTTTGTGTCCTCTCTCCTTTGCCCGTGTGTCTCGCCTCTTTTCACTCTGCCTCATCTAACACGGCCGTCTCTCTTTCCCTCGGCAGCTCAAAGCCTAATATTCTGGCTCCTGCTGGGAGGCAGCGAGATGAACAGGGGAAGAGAAAATTGAAGTCCATCAGTCACAACCTGTGTGGCTGGTCTTTTAAAAGCTGCAGGTTGTCGGGTTGCCAAAGGATCAGATTGACCTTTGAATGTGTATTTACCTTCTAATCTGTTATTTGGATCGGTCACCCTGCACAATGTCTTCAAGACCTTTGCACTTGTGCCACAATTTAACAAATACCACCACACACAAACAGGAAGATGGGGACACAGTATGGAGACGCACAAGAGGAATTCATGCTTGTGCATGCACACACACACAGACAAAAATACACAGATGTATCAGATAATGGTCACTTTGGAGGACATTAGATAGACTAGACATAGACTTACCCTAACTCTAACCATCACCACTACTCCCAAACCTAACCCTTAACCTAACATTAACCACTGCTTTTTCCCAACTGGAGACACAGCTTTTGTCCCCAATTGGACAAGCCATCCCCAGTTGACTGACTAAGTCTGAAATTTGCCCCCCAAAGTACCCTATGACAGAACACGTGCACACACTTGTGCTCATAGTGTATTATTTGTCCTGTCTGCTTGAAGCTAGAGGAACGACAGACATAGAAACTGAAAAGATAAAATATGTACAGAACACATACACACACACCATATAGCAGAGGTGGAGATGAAAGAAAGTGGTGCTGATGTTTCTCTAAATGAGATGTCATACCTATCTAGGGCTGGTCTCGCCTCACTGATATGAGACATTTATCAATAGATGGCTTAAAGGGGCTCTGTGTGTGTGTGTGTGTGTGTGTGTGTGTGTGTGTGTGTGTGTGTGTGTGTGTGTGTGTGTGTGTGTGTGTGTGTGTGTGTGTGTGTGTGTGTGTGTGTGTGTGTGTGTGTGTGTGTGTGTGTGTGTGTGTGTGTGTGTGTGTGTGTGTGTGTGTGTGTTAGAGCATGCACACACACTCGTACACCTATATGCACTTCAATATTTAGTCGCTGAGAAGAAGTTAATGTGTCGTGAAAGTACCTTGATAGCTTCAGGTCTGCTAGAGAAAGGAAAATGTTCTATATTTAGTTGGCTAGATCATATTGTGGTGATGTGATGGATAAATGGAGTCTTTTTCTTCAATAACAAGGCTGTGTAAGGATGTGTTTGAATGTGTGCAAGGTCGTGTTTAGGCCATTGTTAGCACTGCGTTAAAATATGCAACCAAGGCCTCTGTTGCACAACTGCGCAGTTGTCTAGAAAAAAGGTTGAATCTAGTTCAGCAACGTCATCCGGCAAGATGTATTCTTGGCTAGTTAGATGTGGTGTGAAACTTCTCTCTAAAGATCCCCTTTTTCATCCTTCACACAATTACTTCTGTCAGTTTTCATGTGCACAAGTGAGCGTAGCAGCATGAATACCTTACAGGAGAGACTTTTCCATAGTGTTTTCTATTATTCCCATTTGTACCAATTTATCATGCCTTGCCCCTCTCTATGGCAGCAGACTTTTGTTCTGCCTTTCAGCATCCAAATCTAAATGGCCACATGTATAACTATTTTTTATTTACACGTAGTCGGACAACATTTCCTGGTTAGTTTCAAGCACACAGACCTAATTATGAACCACTGATCAATGTTTTTAGCTGATTAGCCTTCAAACTAAAGGTCATCATGGGTCCTCTAATCTTGGCATAACCCAAAATGGACCTATGGAAAACCTGCTTGACCCTGATGACCTGATGGAGACCTGAGCTCGCAGCTAAACCCAATGTGAATCGACACAATCCAAAATGTGCATGACCCAAACAGACCCTAAAAGACAGAGAAGGCAAACACCAGCAGCAGCATGATGTGCTATCAGTTAATTTGATTATTTAACAAGCACCTCCTTGTTCTTCTGTCCTCAAAACACAAAGTTTTCTCCCACCATTATTGTGAGGTTTACACTCAGGTCCATTCAGATCCAGTACCAGTCAAAAGTTTCCCATTCTCTTGAATGTGTGTCCAAACATTTGACTGGCACTGTATAACCTGGACACTCACAGCAATGAAATGACCATTGCTGACCCCATTAGATGGAGTAGAATTTGGACCTGGTCCAACCGATTGGACCCTTGAAGACCTTTACTTCAAACTGATGGATCTGTTGCTCTTACCATCGTTCCTGGATTGACTTTTTTTTTCTCACTAGGCCCTGTTGGACTTACCTAGAGACTCCCACATCATTGCAGGCCCTTGCATTTTTGAGTGACTGTCTAATGTAGAGTAAAACGCTTTTAAACATACCTTCCTCATGTTGTCCCATATTTGGGTGAGTTGCAGCTGTCGTCTCGTTCTGAGCTCTTGTGCTTTGCTTCAGGATCCTGCTGTGGCTGAGTGAACAAAATGGCACCAGAACATCAACAGACTGCCAAAGTCACATTTAAAAACATTTACTTCAATGATTCAGACCACTCAAATTTGTATGCAGAGATGACAGACAGGCAAAGAGATGACTGAGGCTGGCTTTTAAGTTGTGCTGTAATGATCATCTGCAGGATTTGATCCTTTCGAGCTAAAGTTTCTAAACTAGAGTTATGGGATGACATTCCTAAGTGGTTCCAGACTTTTCATCAGTCAGCTTTTCATGTCTTCCGCCTTTTAGGCCCTTTATACTCAGACATGTCACCAGCTCAGTACACATGTTCTGACACTCAGCTTCCCAAATGTAATAATAACGCTGGAATTACCATTCTAGTCTTGCATAGCACCTGCACCGCTTTTTAATAATGTGCTTTCATTTGTTCTTCAGGGATTGATTTAGTGTTGATACACCGGATGAAAGGGCAGGAAATAACATGCAACAGTGGTTAAAATTTTACCTGAGCCCAGAAATCTTCAGTGCGCGCTAGACACCATTTTGCTCTGATGTCCCAGCTGCTTGTTATAGCCTCGATTCAATTAATTTAGCCTTTTAGGTCTAATACTCAGCGGCTGAAGCTGGCCTCTTGAGTTTCTTCACTCAGACACTCTGACATCTTTATGCTCAATTCAGTCTTGTCTAATTGATTTGCATTAGTCCTTTTGGCACTGGTAGAATTTAAAGCTCTACTCTCCTGGTTCTAGTCTTGCTCACTAAACCTCTCAATACTTCAGTTTCTTTGCCAGCTCTGTCACCAACAGTCCTCTTGGCACTTGCCCTGATCAAATTTCAGGGTAGCCATTCAGTCAAAGTCTCAGTTTTATTTCCTTGTCATTTTGCTCCTCAACCCGAACCACAGTCCTCTCAGCCCACTCACAGATCCCAGCAAGACTGTTGTTGTTGTTTTCCAGCAACATGGGAATAATCTGGGCCTTTGTCAGAGCCACACTGCTGTCCCTGTGTGAATAGTTTTCATGAAAGGCACATTATTTCCTTGCTCGCTTCATTGTCGTGTTGCCAAGACAAGAGGAGTGGAGGCGGTGTACAAGGGGTCTATAGGGCAGGGCTAGGAGCTTAGTTTAGTGTGTAGTTAGCATGTGGGTGCAAATTTATGTTTTTTTTCTCCAGAGAAAAAGAGATTAGCCTAGCAGTCAGCTAGCAGGTGGGCTGAAGTGTGTGGGTTTATTCAGAAGGAGGTTAGGAGATTAGCCTAGTTGTAAGTGTGTAGGTTGCAGTCTCTCGGGTTTTTCTGAAGACATCTGTCATGCCACTGCTGCAGGCTGGAGCTTTAGATGTGAGCTAATCCATCAGGGTATCAGATGTCTTTGACAAGATGGTATGTCTCTTAAGAGTCTTGTTCTTGTCAATTTTATGAGGCTGCTCATTTTGTATTAAATAATATCTTCAAGTTTGCCAATGAAATCCATAACTTTTTCTCTGAATAACAGTACCATCTCCATGCAACAAGATGTTCAATTTGCCGATTTAATGCCGTCACACATACACAGTAAAACAAGGTTGTTTAACTCATGCTCCTCTGTCATTTCTTGCGAATTTGTTTTTATTGCTCTTCTTTTGACATCGCTGACACCGGAAGTAGTTGCAACACACAAACCACCTTCCCCAGAGTGCTACCTCTGCTTTTGACAGACTGTAAATAAGGTCACAGATACATCTCGTTCATTGTGTCTTTCTTAACTTCCTCATTTTAGCATATATGACAGGAAAGGCTTTTCATACCACGTGTAACTGAGTAATTTTTACGCATGTAATCTTTTCACACAAAGCCTGTGCAGATTTCTTTAGAAGAGATTTGCATGAAAAAAACCCCCAAAACCTCTAAATGTAGCCTACCTTCTTTTGTGCTTTGTTTCTGGGACTAGGACCTCTGTAGCATTCATGCATTTCCTTTTTTTCTTTTCATGCCGTGTGCCTGCTTAAAGTATGATGTAGGTCTTTTCTTCCCATATACATATCAAAGAGAGTTCTTCCCAATCTTTTAACCTCCACCACCAAAAAAAAAGTGGGGACAAGGCGTCCAGTGGTCGAGTGGTTAAGAAGCACACTGCATAGACACAATGTTCCTAGTTTAATTCGAGGCATTGGGTGCCTTTGTTGCATGTCTAGCCCTCCTCTTTCTCTCTATATCCTAAATATGTATAACAATTCTCACGTGAGCATTTTAAACATGGTGTAAAAAAGGTATTAAATCTGTTGAGTGTGCATATTAGTCACCATGACTAAGGAGCTGTGCATAACTCAGAGGATGTTTGTCATCGATTTCCAGTCAGTCGACGTTTGTGTTTTCTGTGCATCTATTTCACCTCTTATCGGTCTTCCTGCTATCTGTTTTTTGCATCTGTACAGTAATTTCATTTCCTCTCTTGTGCTGTATATTAATTTTATGTACTCCCCCCACACTCCTCAGTCAGAGCTACCTTATCTGAGTAGCCTTGGCAATCGAAGCCATAAAAGTCGAGAGAATGCGACCTCTCATTCTCTCTTTGCGTCAGTGAGGTCTAAGTTTTGGGTTTTTTTCTTTATTGTTGTCAAAGCATTCAGGTTTTTTCATACCGCAGGAAGTCAGAGACAGAACGTACAGGTGGCTGAGAAGAGAAATTGAGGTTTTCCTTCAAGGCCGACAGAGATGTATGTGGTGCCAAAGGTGACATCTCAACCATTTAATCATTTCACAGCCTTGTCAGAAAACAACAGCTCCCTAGCTCAGCTCCTGCTAGCTTTTGGCACATGACACAATTATATATTGTTGATATTTGTTGTTGATATTTGTTGTAAAATAGTATTCATTTACCACTACATTTAATTGTTATTGTGTTCTCTTGTACTAAAAATGGGGTTAGTTTCTATTATTCACAGCCTTTTGTTCTTAATTGTTCTAAAATCACTTTAAAGCGCAACCTATATCTAAAAGATGATAATAGGATGATGATGAAGAGTCTGCAGTTCTTGTTTGGATTTTCCAAAGTGACTCCGTCTGCTGTCTAATCTTCCCCCTTTCTTTTTCTTGGCATTTCCATCTTGTGGGTTTATATTCATGTTTGTGCATCTCTCTGTATTAGTGTCTAACTCACTCTGGCTCCTACTCAAAGATACAAGAAACCTCTAGAGAGTGCATCTCAGCTCGTCCTCTATGTAAATCCATGAAGAAAAAAAACACTGTACTCTCCACACATCAACTTCTCGAGGTTAACATGGTGAACATCTGCAATGTTGACATGTTTTTTGGGGGGAAAGCAAATCTTCCAATACAACAACCTCATCTCTAAATCAATGATTTTTAATCCTGATCTTTAAGAAGCACGGAGCCCTGGTAGTTTTACAGTTTTAAACACTAAAAATGTACCTCGACTTAAAGACAACTACTAGCTAACTGCCTGGCAGGCAGAAAAAGAAGTCAGGAGCCCTTTTCAGACATGCACATCAATACATAATGTAATTTTTATGGCAGTTTAACTTTTTGGTCCCATGTCTGAATAAGCAATTAAGTCACTCTTGCTCAAAAGTCTTGACAGCAATCCTACTAGGTCAGATTTAGTGACACTTTCCACACAAGTCTGAGTCTTGTTGTCACCAGATTAATGGGAAGCCAGTGGCAGACGATTTCAGTGAAGTTATGTGTTCCACATTTGAAAAAGTGAAGAACCTTCTAGTGAACTCTACAACTGCAAGAGAAATAATTATCAGCTATTAAATATGTTTGCTACCCAAAAAATGTCTTGAATTTTATTACACAAACCTTGTATGATTATTGCTGTGTATTGCCTGCATATGTTTATAGTAGGCTGCAACAGTTAATTTCATTATATGGTTGATTAATCTGCTAGTCATAATTTTCCAAGGCCCAGAGTGACACCTTCAAATGTCTAGTTTTGTCTGACCAACAGATCAAAACCAAAAGATATTTAATTTGCAGTAACATAATAATAATTATAATAATCACAATTGTCTTATTTTTGTGCAGACAGAATAATTTAAAAAAGCTACAATATTAAAATAAATACTTTAATAGTTATGTTCATATGGTGTGTAGCACTTAATCGCACAGTCCAAAGACATGCAGAGTTGGTTGAATTAATGTGTATTATCCCTGTAATAGACTGGTGATCTCTCCAGGGTACATCTCACCTCTTGCACATTGCACGCTGTGAAAATCTCCAGTTCTTGCAACACTGAGTAAGATAAGCTGCTTTTAAAAAAATCATCATCTTTATTTAACATTTGTTACCAATCTTTATTTTCTCTCATTGTTTAATCTTCAGTAAGGTACATTCAGTCAGTGGACTTCATAATGGGATTAACAACAGTTGTTTTGTCATCAGAGACTTTGCACTTAATCATGGCAGATGCCTCATTTTCATTTCAAAGCAGCGAACTGACAACACTCCAGTGGGTTCTCACCAAAGTAAAGGTATTCTTTTGTAAAAATACGCAGCTGTTAATGGGCACAAAAAAGTATTTTTATGACATTTCTGATTTAAATATTTCTTCTCTTTAATATGCTGCTTATACTGTGGAGAGATTGGTAATATAGGTTTGATAACATGTGGCAGATGCCATGAATTAGATTCAAACCTACAACTTCACCAGCATAAATAATAACAAAGTGTCTTGAGGTAGTAGGATGACCCTCTGATATTAAACAACAAGGATTATCTACTGTGACAATATCTCATTTTTTAACTTCATGCCTGCTCTTTGCAGCATATTGTTTTCCCTCTTTGTATTCTCTGTTGTTTTGGTCTTTATTCAGCACTGCATGGCACACCCACACTCTCACCAATTAGTTCTGATGGAGAAAACTGCTGCTGCTGACAGTCTGCAGCTAGTCTGGAGGACGGTTTTCATGGAAAATTCTGCTTCCTCCCCACCCTGTAATCACACCCAGTTTAACAAGGAAAATACTCTCTGTCCCGCACTGTCTTTCTCTGTCTCTGTGGTTTCCAGTTTTGTCTTGAATCCAGAGAACAACCCACACAATGGGTGAGATGTCAGAACGACTCTGTCCAAAGTAGCTTTATGTGTTCTCAGTTTTGCATTGTGCAATATACTATCAAAGGACTTATTTCTTTATGGACGTCATGTTTGCCTGTGCTGTTGGTGACAAATGAGTCTCTTTTCATCCTTTTCTTGCAGTGATTAAGGTGCTGGAGCATACAGCCTCCATGCAGCACAGCTGAGCACTCACTGTATGAATTATATGCTACGTCAGACTGAAAATAATAAAACGTAGAGCTCCGCTTCAGCTTTTTAGCATTTCATTTTTCTCCAACAAAGAGGAAACCATGCATCTCAGTTTGTCTGTTTTCTGTCCCTTATTTCCTCTTAGTTGTCCCTTTCCTTCTCTACCCCTTCTTCCTTTTTTCTTATTAATTCCTTCCACTCTCTTACACTTTCCTTTGCCTTCCTGTCTTCTTGCCTCCTGTTCACTCCCATCACTTTCTCCCTTCTGTTCCCTTTCCTCCCATCTTGCCATATTTCTCCCCTCCATCTAAGTCTCTCTCCTTCCTCTGTTTTTCTATTTCAGGTTTTTGAGATATCACAGCAGCAAGAACAGTATCAGAAGAACTGAAGTCAAATTTGTCTCTCTCCCACCCCTCTCTCATTTTACCTCTTCCTTTTTGTCTCGATACAGTGTTGTATAGATAACTATGATGAGATGGTGAAGATCCTGTTGGACCGAGGAGCCAGCGTCAACGCTCAGGACAACGAGCTGTGGACACCGCTGCATGCTGCTGCTACGTGTGGCCATGCAGGGCTTGTCAAGATACTCATTGCCCAGTAAGACATGCATATATTTCATACCAGATTTTCCCAAAAGATTTCGTATGCTTTACATTTTTATAAAAAACATTTTTGTGTAGCATATTATTAGGTTTCCTCAGAGAAAATGATCAGTGGCACTATATCATACAGCAAATGTCACTTATCAGTCAGGCAGCTGTTTAAAACTTATTCTAGTAACTACATTGATAATAAGATTAGATGCATCAGTATCTGTGTGATTCAGCTAAGCAGGTCATTATTTCATTCAACACATCATATTTTGGCTTTGCAGTAATGAGTCACAAAAGCACATTACAGCGTTAGGAAAAAAAGAAAAGCTTAAAAGCTTTTACACATTGAAAAAAGTAGAGACGAACATCCTGAAAAGACTCCCTGCTGCATGAGGCTGAAGTTAATTTCATAACCAGCTGGACACACATTTGACTAGATAGAGTGTGTAGATTTGAGGTTATTCTGAAGTTGGTATTGACTAGCTTGGGGTAGGCGGCAGTTATCACATCCGCCAACCAATTTCCTGAGGGAAACTGCACACATACTGTACCTCTCTCGGAAATTAACTGGCATACAGAGTATTTTGTTGTGCTGTCAAATACTCCAGTAAATGCAACCACTGTCCCCAGTGAGCCACAGTAAGCTATTTGTATGAACCTATGAATTGTTTTGTGTGGTGTGTTTTTTAGTTTTTTTAAATTGAGCTGTGAGAAGTCAAAATGATGTGTCTCTGATCCAGAAATGACAGCATGCAACCTGGAGTAGCAGAAATGGATGGTTACACACCTAACAGTAGAGGAAAAACCAAGCCTGGACAAACTGCAGTAGGAAGCAAAACAAAACAATATTGTAGTAAAAAAAAAAAGATAAGAACAAAGATTGGAAAATATGTTGTAGCCATGCTAGGAAAAGGTGTTTAACTCGGCATATCTTTCAGATATAAATCATATTTTTTACTTTTATGTATTACCTTTGATAAACGTCAGTCACATTTCTGTACAATTTGTCCTGAGTTGTAGATTTGACAGCAGAATTTGGTTTAAAAAAAACAAAAAAAAACTGTATATAATAAGATCAAATCATCATTTTGCCATTCAATAGTCAATAAAAGGATAATATTTATTCATCTCACAAGGCAAGGCAAGGCAGTTTTATTTATATAGCGCATTTCATACACAGTGGCAACTCAATGTGCTTTACATAAAACGAACATTTAACAGAAAATATTGAAAAAAACATGGAATTTGAGAAATAAAAGTAAAACCCAATCATAGTAAACACATACATACCCCCCCACCCCCCCCCCCACCCCCCCCCCCCCCCACACACACACACACACTAATAATAAAAACAAAGTACAGAAACATAGAAAGAGAGAGAAATAAAATGCTATAATCATAAAATAATGATTTGCTTTAAAATCATTAAAAGGACATAGAGTGCAAATGAAAGATTACAATTTAAAGTGCTTTGAAAGAGCTCAATCATAAGCACATGAGAAGAGAAGTGTTTTTAACCTGGATTTAAAAATATTCACAGTTGGGGCTGATTTCAGTTCTGCTGGTAGTTTGTTCCAGTTGTGTGCAGCATAACAGCTAAAAGCTGCTTCACCATGTTTAGTCTGAACTCTGGGCTCCACTATCTGACCTGAGTCAGTAGATCTCAGAGCTCTACTGGGTTTATATTCTACTAACATGTCATTCATGTATTCTGGACCTAAACCATTCAGTGATTTGTAGACCAGCACATGGTCTCACATGGTCTATGGCACATGTAAGGATTTAAAAATGGCAGTTGGAGTTTTTGTTATGCAAATGTATCATTATTTAAAAAAGTATTTTCTTTGCTCTGACACATACACACCTGCACATAGGAAGGAAGTACAGAGTCATATGAAATCACATATTATGAGCGTGTTCTATTAGGATTTTATTAGACAGTTTCAATTAGTGTTTAATTAGATCCTCTGATATAAATCTACAAACACAAAGAGACATTAACAGATGCCAGACAAGTGAAGACACCGTATGTGTACACACTCATATATTACTGCTGCCTGTGGACACAGACACACGCATGCACACACTAAATAACTAAATATACAACAGATACACTGCCGCCATCTGTTGACATGCAGGACTTGTCTAGCCACTCATGATCTTACTTGGATTCATTATTCCCCGTGAACTTACTGATTAAAAACCACCCCCTGAATACTCTGATCACATACAAACAGTTACACATTCAAACCTGGCAGCTGCCCAGTACAACCGCAGTCTGACTTGTTGTGGACTGAAAGAAATTAATCTGACTCATCAGGTTGTGCTCTAACTCAGATTTATTTTGTATTTCCTGTCTAAGAGTTTGAGTTACAGATCAACATCTTTCTGCATTTTCTGGGGTTTCCCAACTCACCAGAGTTTAAAATATGTCTACAAACATTGCTGACGTAAGCAAACCTTTTACACAACCAAAAAAATCTAGATTTAGATGTTTTCTCCTAAAATTAAAAGCCAGTAAATCAGTTTGTGAAAGCTCATGCTGAGCTTTTTATTTTTTGGGGGGACACATTGCTGTGTATATTTAGATAACAGATGGTGCTTTTTAAATGTAATATATTAAACAACAATATACTTATATGTGTCTGGTATGTTCCACATATTAGCATTGACATTTTTCATTAAAATAGAACATTTATTAGTCCTTGAAAAAAAGTATACTCACATCTAGTTAATAATTAACTCGCTTCCCACAGCGGCGCAGATCTGTTGGCGGTCAACTCTGATGGCAACATGCCGTACGACCTGTGTGAAGACGATCCAACACTGGACATCATTGAGACGGCTATGGCTAACAGAGGTAGAGCATTGATGTTTCATTTTAATGCAGAAATTTTCAGGCTGCAGCCTTTATGTGATGAGTCCAATTTTTGTGTTTTCTTGTAGAAGTTTTGGATCTCATTTTTAACAGTCACACAATGTCTGCAGACAGATTAAATCAATGAGATAGTGTTATTTCTCTGTGTGCTCTGCCATTGTGAAGATTGTGCTGTGTCTGGTTACTCTATTATGGCAGTTAGGTCTAACTTGTCCCAATTACCATTTAACCATTACAGGCTTTTTAATAGCATGTGTCTATGAAGCTGAGTCATAAAGAGGTCCAGTTAACAGTTAACCTAACGTCATAAATCTGTCACCAACCTGATTTAAAATAATTTTTGTGCACAGGTGTATTTAAAAAAACAGATGACCTTCTCTTCAAGGAAAACTGGCCAATTAAAGATGATATTGCTTGCAAGTTACATCACTCATCCCTACACGATACAACTACATGCACATCTTTAACAACTACACAACACACTACATTCAATAGTTCTCTTTATAATATGCAAACCTTTTTCTCACATGGAACATCCGAAGGTGACTCAACCTTTGCAGCAGGATAAGCGGGTGTTTGTAGCTCCTGGCAGTCTGAAAGTGTGCCAACTGCGGGAACAGATTGCTGAGGAAGATGACAGTGGGGTCATGACCTAGGAAAGCACTCACTGTCCTGCACAGATTCAGGATTGACGCCTCAGGGAGCTCTGAGATATTCACAGTTCTATCACTCCCGACAGGATGCAGCTTGGAATACTGTATATTCATGCTGTGTCACTGTAAACAGCCACACTTGGCACAGTTTGTGTGTATCGGACATTACTGAGAGAGTTCAAGGAGATCAGCACTGACATACAGATAAATACACATCAATGAGGATACGAGGGAATCCGCAGTGTGTTTTAGATGTGTGTATTTCTGTCTGTGTGTATGATACAAAGAAAGACTGACACAAAGAGAGTCGAGCTGACACACTGCTTTACATAAGCTGTTGTCAGTGTTTTCTTTTCTAGTAAACAGTTACATGTACACACAGGCGCGTGTGCACACTGTTGGCAACAAAGCAGCACAATCTGTGGCCTCATTAGCTTTGGGTTTAGAGAACTCAAAGCTGTAGTATGAATGCCCAGACTGGCTTGGAAATGAAGTTGGTTGAAGTACACTAGTGAAAATTAGTCAAGGTGCCCTTCAGTATAACTCTAAATCCTCAACGCTTCAGTGGAGCTGCTCTGCGGTAAACAGAAGATGACTGTATGGAAGAAAGAGTGGTGCTGGAGAGCATCATGTGTGCTCAGTCACATTTCCCAGGATAATTAAAGGTCAGAAAAGCTCAGTTATGATAAGTACTGTATCGTAAACAAGTGAGGTGTTAGTGATTTTTATAGCTTTAACAGTGCAAATAGGGAATGTGGCAACAATCGTGTGGGTTGTATCCTGGCTGTAAGACAACACTGGGAACCAACATAGCCAAAAAAATGGGGAAGGGAGGTGGGGGTTTGGAATGGGAAGACAGAGACAGCCGACAGATGAAAATGATTTTCTCAGCTTACAAGTCGCAGAATGCAGATAGTGGTACAGTAGGTGAGAAGAATGATTATTAAGCCGATTAAAGTGAGCGTGGTGCTGCTAATTGCTCCCGTAATGTTCTCAGCACTATGCTGCTGGATAAGACTTCTGTCTCCAGAGACGCCGCAGGGATGGATATACAGGCACACACCTCTCTCACACACACACACACACACACACACACACACACACACACACACACACACACACACACACACACACACACACACACACACACACACACACACACACACACACACACAGCACTTGAAATGCAGCATCGATCTGACTCTTCCTTGATCCCCCCTGTGGAGCCCCGTACATCTGTGATGAACCGCAGTGATAAGGGGGGGAAATGTCTACCTGGTGAAATGGAGTGGGGAATGCAGACGAGTCATACCAAATGGCTGCATCGCTGACACAGCTAATGCCATTTTGCATCCCAGTCAAATCCATCCCAGCACTGATGGAGTGATGAAAAATGACAGTTTAGATCAGGGTCTGCTGAACACAGAAGTAGCATTTATGCAGACACTCACAGATTTATGAAGGATTTTTTCAAAGATTTGCTAGAATTATTGGCAAATTGGGAGATGAATAATTAAAAAATAAATAAATTGATGTACAGCTGCAATTATCATTCGATTAATCAATCTAAATTAAATCAATCTGAAACTATTTTGATAATCGAGTAATCATTTGTCAAGCAAGACAATTCCAAAATTTGTCATTACATGTTTGAGCCTGCTGGGAAATATGCAAGTGGATGTCCCCAACAGCTCGTTACCTTAGCAACAAAGGTTACAGAACGGATGGCAGTGTGTGGGCATGTGTGTGACATCCAGTTTGATGGGGAAGTGGAGGTAACTTCGCAAACAAAGTGTTCAGAGCACGCTGAAGCTTGAGCTTTTGATTTGAAAGCGGCATATTTACATACATTCACCTCAAATAGTTTACTGCTGCTTCTATTTGTTGTGGTATGACTATATTAGAAAAGTTTTTTGTGGTTTGCATTTTTAAAACCTTAGAGGCATTGTCAAGCTGCAGGGGATATGAAAGAAACAAGGCAAGTAAATGACATCAGTGCCACTGAGACTTTTGCCAGAAAGAGAAAGAACTGAAAACAGGAGATAGTAGCTGGAGGGATGTATTTCATTTAAGTCAACAAAGGGGACCATCAACGTCCCAATTCCTGCCCCTCTGAACACCCTCCGACTGTTATTCTGCTTGTGAATTCAGTGAGAAAGTCAGTGCAGTGCATATCAGTGCGGGCCACATGTGAAACAAGAGTGTGACATTGAAGCAGGAGTTTGAATTTAAATTCGCAGGTTGTTGCCTGGATGCTGGTGTGTTTGATAGATTTTCCTTCAGCATCACTGGACCAGATTCAGTTTATAAGTCAGTGTCAGGAGAAAGATCGTAGGGCTGAAATACTGACAATAAAATATGCAGGTGATGCCTGTTGACTTCTACTTTTCATTTAATTTAAATATCAATTTCCTACAGATCCTCCATGCTTCATTAAGGTGCTGTGTCTACTTTTAAATTCCTGACTTCTTTAATTTTCAGCATTTTTTTCTGTTTTATTTAGTAAACATTTAAACTCTTAAAATGACCCAAAATGGAATAATAAGACCCTTTTTTAGTGGAATATGTGATCATATTTGCATCCGTAACACATCATTTGTTTTCAGTCAGTCACACATAGTAAGTATATAAGAGTCACAGTTCTGACTGACAGGCTGTTTTTAAGTATTATTAATGTGACGTCTCTTCACATTTTCTGGACATTACTGCTGAGCTGTGGGAGGATAAGTTCTTCACCGTATTGAGTCTGACCTGACAGCAGGACTTCGGATTAAAGGTGGAATTTAGAGTAGTTGTGACAGACAGCATCAGCCGGGTGCCAAATATCACAAAACTTTTCTTCTGCCAAAATATGGTAGGGAAGGAAGCGTGTTTTCCACCCACAGAAAATAGTCATTGAATTTCTTCTTTTGAATTTTAAAAATCCAAATATATAAAGCAGCTCTGTAATGATTTTGCAAATGTAGAGCCCATTTGTCAGGGAATTATTTCCAGGATAAGTTTAACACAAATTAAAAATTATTGCCTAGAGGTGAATTATTTCCCAACAGTTAACACTATATACTTACTTTTATGTTAAAAACCATTCATGTTTACATTTGGCCCTTGCTGTGTTGCCATGCCCATGAAATATCACTGTAAAACAAAATAAGTGACTGCTACTATCACATGACAAGACACCCTCACTATTAAAAGTTTAACTTTTTGAAGTTACCTGCTCCATAAAGTCTGACCTTACTCTCTGTCCCTCTGTGTTAATCAGATCATAAACTTGCCCCATCAGCATGCTGCACCAAGAAAAATAGTCTCCCCTGTGATAAACACTCTGGTTCTGCCCTCGTGTTTGATTGACAGGAATCACCCAGGAGATGATCAACGAGACACGAGCGTCAACGGAGAGGAATATGCTGGGAGATATTCAGGAACTGCTGAGAGAGGGACAGGAGATCAACCAGCAGGACTCTCAGGGAGCCACATTGGTAAGAAACTTTGCTCTCTGTGTTTTTCTCCACCAATCTCAATTGAAAACAGGCTTGCTTTCAAGTTTATTTTAACGATTTAAAAAAAAGAAAACAGCAGGTATTACAATTCAGTTCCCTCAGGACCAGACAAACAAAAACATCTGGGGTGCATCACGAACCTGAGATCTGAGTTTGTTCCGAAAAAAAGAGCAAAAATGTAAAAAATAAATATATAGAGTATATATACCAGTGGCGGCCGGTCAATGCGGGGCGCTGGGGCGCCGCCCCCATCAAATATCTGGCCAAAATCTACTTAAACATATTAAACATAAATGAATTAGAAAATGCTAAATAATTATGAAATAAATAGTATTTGTTAGCAAGATGGTCATGTTAGCCTCTAAGCACCTGTCATCATTCATTTTAAATCGATTCCAAATGGTATTTTATTAATTTCTATATGTACTTCCTGTATGCGGGGCGCCGGACTAATGGAAGTCAATGCAAGCCCTCAAACTTTTGACAAGCATGTGACCTGAGGCTGCTCTCTCATTGGCCTGCGTCACGTTTCCCACGGGGCGCAGCTCAGTGCGCCCCGGACACGCCCACTTTTATTGGCAGCGAATTGTTGTTGTTTCATGTTTTTTAATCTACTGTGATTGGACAGTTCCGGCTGTCATTCACGCCTTCCCGTCAGCTGCTGTCATCCAAACTCCTGTTGACGGTAGGTTCAGGAGATGACGTTAAAGTGGAGCCGCGGAAATTAAAGAAGATTATTTTGTAATTTCTCTACAAAAACCTAATTTCAAAAGACTTTCACTAGAAGAGAGAAAGAGGATAAAGCAGCAGCAGGTGATGGAGGAGCTGAGAGTTTCTCCTGCTGCTGTTATGATAAACGGAGCTGGCTAGCTGGATGCAGTGTGAGTTATTCCTTTTATTGCTTAATCTGTTTGCTGTTTCAAAGTGTCAGCACCGAAACGTTGTGGACAACGACAGGGGAACGAGACCTAAAACATCTCTCTGAAAAAAATCAAACAGAAAGCTGCAGCCATCGAGACAATAGCATGGAGCTAAGTTGTTTTTAGCAGACTTAGCATTGCTGAGCTCTTTCTGCAGCTGTTTCACCACATCTGGCCACATGTAGACCTCTGCTATGCCAAGCTCCAGAAGAGGAACATAGATTCAGTCAGTGGCTGCATCCAGCAGCTCCAACAGGACATATAAAAGATCAGGTAGTAGCTGCATTGCTGTTATTAATATTGTAAAGTGTTAAAAAATACTTTATAAAAGACATAACTATGAAGTGTAAAAAACTAAAATGCATAAATGCAGGATAAGAAATGATGGAAGTAATTTTGACTATTACAGTTGATTTGGGTACATTTCATTATTAAAATAAGTTAAATAAATTATGCCTAATCACAGCAGTGTATAGTGCTTAATGCGCCATCTATTGTCATGTTTAGGTATTGCAACAACTAACAGATTACAGTGAAATCAGGACTGAAGACACAATAACTAAAATATAGGTGGTGTCTCTTTTTAAGCATATTACCTTATTGGTAACTCTGCTTTAACTGCTGGTATCTTTAGGTGACGTGAGTGAAATGGGCATTTTATCATATCTGGTTATAATTTTTTATTCCTCTCTCTGTGGGTCAGAGATACCATACTGGGACAAACCAGGGGACATTATAGTATGTTGTGTTGTTTTTAGATTAGTTTTTCTTTCTTATTTATATTTTTTTGCTGCGGTATGAAGTGGTGCTACGGCTTATTTGACACTAACACTAGGACCACCAACCATCAAACTGCGCCCCCCCAAACATTTTTGTCACCAGCCGCCACTGATATATACACATACATTATATACACACATGTAACATTCAACATGATATAAAACTATCGTTACTGTATGTGTTTGGGATCATAGTGACAATGCAGGTAAAGAAAAAAGCATTTGTGTGCAGTTAATAACACTCATTCCTACAGCTGCAGATTCTGTCACTAAATGAGTGCAAGCTGTTATGGGTGCATTTTCCATGACATGAGTGCTGCAGAGACCCACTCAAATCAGATTATCAGGCATCACAGGTCGACAGCGACAGCGAATAGAAATGGTGTTTAAATATTCAGAGGGCCATCTTTATTATAGATTCACCTTTAAAAGATTATGCGCTCTGCAACACTGACGCATGAGGCCATAAAACCGTCAGAGCTAATCAGCCATTTAATCAGCTGTGTGATTTTGAAATGACCTGCTGATATGAATAATCTGCTCACGAGCACCGAATACACCTGTAATAGTAATTCAGCCCTGTAGCAGTAGATTAGGGCAAACCTGTATTAAAATATGATGATAAATTAAATATGTATGCATTCAGGTAAAACAATATCACATTATTAAAAGTTGTAAATGGCACCACTGAATGTTTAAAGTGATGCGAGGTCAGATCTGAAATGTACTAAAAATTCCAAATAAGCTTTCAATTACTAGAACAAGACATGTATCAATGAGAAATGATGGGTTTCAAATACACAAACATTTTCAAACATGATGGTTTATGAAATAACAAATATGGCTCCAAATAAACAATAATCAAATAACGTGACAGAATAAGTTCATGAGAAGCATCCTAATGGTTTGACAAGGACACTGCTGTTTTATGGGCATTGTTCAGCCTGCTCTCTGTGCCACTACAACAAATCACTGTTTGGATGCGATACATCACTCTTGGGGCCTTTCCATTGGCAGTCACCATTCAATACGTCAGTTAATGGCAAGCAGAGTTATCTATTATTAATGTGTATGTCGCCTCCTGTTTGGTCTGAAATTGTGCTTTTATTCTACCATGAAGAATAAATGTAAACATGCTGTAGAGAGAATAGAAACAAGCATGACAATTCGGTCAGTCCATTTGCTTCGTTTAGAGCGTTTAAAAAGTCGAGAACGCCAGATAAAAAAACTTGTTTTGTTAGGGTATAATTTCCTGAATATTTTCCGTGTAATGTCAGATGTTTTAATGAAGTCTTTATTATGTACCAGGGATTAAGCTACACCAACGAAACACAGTGACAGATCACTGGATGAAAATAGCTAGGGGACATTACATGGTAGTAGCCCAAAATAACCCTGCTAAGCTTTAAAGTCGTACCAGAAATTGTCTGATTGAGCCGCTCGTCCCCTTGTTTTATGCACACTGTTAATCTTCATTCGAGCACGATGAAGCAAACTAGAGCGTGCCTTATTAAAATGTCCGGCAAAGAAGAGAGGAAGGGAATTGGTAGGATGTTATGTAAGATTAATCTTTTGTTTTCCAGTGAAGTACATGTTGTGTCCTTGTTTTGTTGTGAGGCAACAACAATTTTCATCCCCTGTGGTTGAAAATGAGTTTATCAATTTGTGAAAGGCAAAATAATGTATTCAGTAATTCTCATGAAATACTAGTTGGATTCAACTTTCTGTATTCCAATGTGACATACACTCACAGAGAAAAAATTCATTCAGCTGATTAGTCATTAACAATTTTCCACAGGTAACACAATAATATTATTTGTACTGACATACTTATTTACTTTGCACATTACATAACACAAATTCAAAGTGTTTCACATAATGCATTAGAAAATGAATGAGTAAATACAGTAAAAAACACTGAAAACACCAATTTAAACCCAGTTTAAAAGAAATTTAGAATGATAAAATGATTGTAATTGAAAAATAAATAATGTACAAGTTAGTCAGTTGACTTTTTGGTGGTTTCTGTGTTTATTTGGAGGAAAGTGCAATTATTTACGTCCTGTTCACTTTTCCCAGCATGCATTTGTTCTAGAGGAGAAGCATCCCAGAGACATCACCAGTCTATCAAAAGACTAAACCATAAACCAGCATTCACATTCACTCTTCAATCTAGAGATTCCAGTTCATTTAAACCTGTAATGGGAGAGAAGTAGAGAACAAAAAGGGAGGGAGCCTATCCCAGCATGCATAAGAATCAGGATACACCTGGATTAGTCACTGATACTAAGAGAGAAACTGCATTGCATCAAGAAAATGCTTCTATTTGAGTGATATTTGTAGTTAAAATTTGTTGAAATGGCAGCTACTCCTTCTCCCTCATTAAAAAAATCCACTATTTATTTATATGCAAATATATCATTTCATTTGAAAAATGTTACAACTGCTTATATAATGTCTCCCACTTCACTGTAAGACCCATTCTCAGTGTATGTGCACTGGAGGTTTCCACATCCCGCTACGGGACCAGGACTGGCTCCAAAACTAGTTGTGATGTTACAAATCCTGCTCATAGGCCAAACTCTTAAAATCAGATTTTTATTGAGCACAGACAAACTTTCCACTCTTAACAGATACATGTGAAAACAGCCTTTCACTGTCCAACTCTACAGATACAATATTTTGTACAGTTGAGCTCAAACACCAGTTGTAGGAAAAAGAAGAAAAACACATTTTTGAGTGGAGAGGGACTTTAAACGTATTGGGGAAAGTACTGAAAAAACGATTCAAGTTGATTTTTATTGTATATGAATCATGTTTATTCAACTGGAGTTCAATTCTACATTTTTCTCCACAACCCTCGTGCAGTGCATAGTGTGAGGGTGTTTTTATGTCAAGTAATGCAGAACCCTGAAACATGTCTAGGTTTTTGCTTTTGAAAACAAACAGAGAATCACATTCCTGAAAATGTTACCCTGCAGCAGTGAGTCTCACTCATTCTCAGCAGCAGCCGGAAGGCATAAAACCAGACACATCTAATCACTGCAGGAATTATTAGACCTTAACTTTCCTCTTTGCTGCAAAGATGCCCTCTTATTGTGGCACTGCAGATAAACATCCACTTAAACACATCAGGTACTCGAAGATCAGTGAACCATAGACATAACTGATGTGCTTTGAAGCCTCCGCACTCACAACTCAAATATTTTGGATGTTGTGCTGTAGATGCTTTTAGTGTGCGTTGTAAACATTGTGAACTGTCACAGAAACAGATCATTTTAAAAGATGACTAAAAATTCATTTCAATCTGCTGTAGCTTTTTTCTGATTTTTCTTTACATGCAGTACATGTAGCTTTTCCTGCCTATGAGGAAACCGATACAGAACACCTTGGTAGTAAAAATGCTGTAGATTGTAAATAAAAAAATACTGCCTGAAATTATATAGTAATAATAATAACTTTATCTATATAGTACCTTTGAAAAACAGAGTTAACAAAAGTGTTGACAGAGCAAGCAAAAGCAGGATACTGAGAAGGCAATGTAACAACATAAAGCCAAACAGTGAGGCCAAATATTAAGACAAAGTTAAAAAAGAAGAAAAAAGCAACAAAAACACAGTGAAGAGAACACAGACGGAAGATGAAAGATGAAGACGGTAAAAGAAAGATAAAAGACCATAAGCCGAACCGCTGCATTCTGGACTAGTTGGAGGTGAGAGAGACTTTTGGTTTATGCCAGTAAGAAGGGAGTTACAGTAGTTAAGTCAATATGTGTCACTTTTGTTTTTCCTTTCTTATATCAGTTCCTCTCAGCCTTATGCGTACCTCCTACTGTTGCCTTATTTGATATATTTCTGTGAATTGTTAGAAAATTATATACTTTATATACTTCACACAGTGAAAGCAACACCATGTGTCTGTACCCCTTCAGAGCACAAGGATGTACATCCTAATTTCCGCATGAGGATCAATAATGTTGGACCACAGGCTGTGTGCATTTCTCTCTCTCATCAGTAACTCTCCAGCATTACAACCCATCTTAGTATCAGTAACATCTTCACATCCAAAGATTAGCATCACTAGTCGCTCCAACTCAGCACCCTTCAGTGATGGAAATATTAAAAGCATTTTGTTATTTCAGGCCAGTAATTTTGATTGAAGATGTTATTCCTCTTCACTAGTCAGAGTTTGAGAGGGGGTCTGAGGTCGTTTACATAGCAACCATACCTGTATAACCCTGACTGAGAAATCTTCAGACTTCACCTCTGACACAGATGAAAAGAAGGCCGGCAGTGCCTTTTTATTTAATCAGGGTCTCTGTAATCAGAGATTTGCAGGCTAGGAAAAAGAAAATATCCAATCTTAAAATTAACCTCCCGAATCTTCATCTTTTGTTAAAATCATCTCAGGATCACATATACACATTTTTTTTCAACTTGTGCAGCTCTTCATCAAATCTATGATGCAGTGTTGAAACAAATAGTAAACTAACCACGTTTTCAAGCAAAAATGGCAAAACTTTACTAGTTCCAGCTTCTGAAGTATGAATATTTGGTAGGTTTTTCTTTCATCTGTGATAGTAAATTGAATATCTTTGGATTTTTGACAGATGTTCAAAGTCAAAACAAGCAATTTGAAGGTATATTCTTGGGCTCTGGAAAATTCTGATAGGCATTTTTTTTTTTACTATTATCTAACATTTTATAGGTTGAACAATGAAGTAATCAGCAGATTAATCAATAATGAAAATTATATTTAGTTGCAGCTCCATTGTGATCACCATCCATAAAATCAAAGTACTACAGATGTGAATGAAATGATGAACAAGCACACCAAAATTCAGCCCCAAATATGTAGTAGAATTTAAAGAAGAGCTCATGTGTTTGAACTAGAGTCTGACCGATATGGGATTTTTGAAACCGATACCGATTTTAGAGCGGAAAAATTCACCATAACCATAACTGTAAACGATTATATGGTGGCCCAATCATTTTTTTTAACTGGAATGAAAATAAACCTTCTCTATGTGGATTGTTCAGTGATTTTGCACTGATATGAGGCTGCTTTATTAAACAATTAATTCATGAAGTATATTTAACATTGTTAAGCATTTCTACAAATGAACACTAACAAAATAGAGAATAAATAAAAATAAAAATCAGTACTTAACAGTATCAGTCATTATTTCAATTGACTGAACTCCAATCAGAAATGCTTTTTTTCTTGTTAATCAATAAATGTCAGTCAATATTTCACCATTCATGTATAACTATAACTCACAAACAGCAGAGTGAAGAGATAGAAAAGCGGCAATAATTTATTCTATTACACATGTTGAGGGGCAAGTTTAACAGTGGATAAACATGCTGATTTTTTAATTTTTGTAAATGTAACAACTGTAATTGTTGCAGGAGACAAACTGATCTGAGTCCTGAACAAAACTGTTTGGTGTGAATACATGTTCAGACATTAGCGTCCACTTAGCTGACAAGTTATGAAAGTCACAGCTGGTTAGCTGACTATCGGCTAATGTCGCTAATGAGTATGGGAAAATAGTTTCTTTACTTTCCAGCATTGCTTCTCATCAGCTAGGTCACAATGTAGCGTGACATCAACACTGTCCTGATGCTACCCTTTCAGTCTGCTACATTACTGACTGTACTAACAAATTACAGCTGCTAACATAGCAAACGTGTCAATAGCATGAGTGACATGTTGTCAGGGACAGACTTAATCTTATATAAGTTATATTGAAAAGGGGAAATGATGGGCTCATTGTTTATACACTTCTAAGTATATATTTCACAAACCCGTTGGCAACTTATTGTGGAGACACCATTTGACTCTGAACTAGCGTGTGCTCTGATGCTAACTCTGTCCCTCATGCTGCCTACAGAGCTGACAGTATTGTGAACAATGAAGTGGAAGCGCCATCTGCTGGAAAACTATGTGACGACACCACGTCTAAATCACCCCAAGCATCAATTTCTGAATTATATGTTCTGTAAAAAAGTTTTCATATTGGCGGATATTGGAAAACATGTACTCCGATACCACTAGTTTGAACAGGTTTGGCTGTAGAACATGAGGTTGCACCGACTGGCCTACTGCTGGGTCAGAAAATCGAAGGGATTAGGACTAGAGTTAATATCCTGATATTATACATATGAGGAGAATGGTGTGCAGTAATTTAGTTTTCTGAGCTCTTGGTATAATTGATAATTGACCTGATACAGGTGAATCTCTGCACTGCAGAGTGGGCCGTCTCAAGCCAGCAGGGTCAGTTTTTTATCTTTAAGTACAGAACTTAATTTTACAAAACATCTGTGATTAAAAAGGTAGCCAGTGACATACCTACATCCAAAAACTCAGAAGCAGGTGAATATCAGATCCTGCAGAGTGATGTCATACATATGGTCAGCACTTGTAGGCTCCAGTACATTACTGGGACATCATTCTTTGGCATCTAATTTCAGGGCTGTTTTGTGAAATCCCATTCTCTGGATTAAAGTAAAGAGCATTTCAACAGCAAATCCTGTGCACTGGAAAAATGTAATCATTGTTCCTCTTCTGCCCTTGCAGCTCCACATCACAGCAGCAAATGGCTACGTGCAGGCTGCAGAGCTGCTGCTGGAGGGGGGAGCTCGCATGGACCTGAGAGATTCAGATGGATGGCAGCCTCTTCATGCTGCAGCGTGCTGGGGTCAGGTAAGGTAAACACAACAGGAAACAGATTTGCACACACAAAGATTTTTGATGCCATTAACGTAATTTGCTGCTGTTGTTGTTTCAGATGCATGTGGCAGAGCTGTTGGTTTCTCATGGAGCCAGTCTCAATGCCAAGACATTCCTAGAGGAGACTCCCATCGGTATATTTACACCTCAACACTCTCTTAAAAATATAAACTGCCCTATGGGGGGGTTAAGAAAGCAAATGTCTCATCTCTGCATGGTCTCTTTTCCTGCTTGTTCAGTCAATACTTGGTTACATTGCAGGTTTTCCCCACTTAATGATTTAAATCCTCTTTGAGACAAATGTAAACCTCTCGCTATTTTTATCACCAGTTGCATCAACTTTTACATTATAGTTGACAAATTAACAATTTAACAGTCAGTATGAGAGATTAGTGGCATCATTAACGATGTTAATCATCTAGACACATTCATTTTATAATCCTAGTTTTGATTTGTTATTAAAAAGAACCCCAAACACTGAAGCTGTCTTTCATCCTTGTCATTTTAAGACCTGTGTGAGGATGAGGAGTTCAGAGCCATCCTGCTGGACCTGAAACACAAACATGACACCATCATGAAGTCACAGCTCAAACACAAGACATCACTGTGCAGGCGAACGTCCAGTGCAGGCAGTCGTGGGTAAGTGCTGACATCTGCTGGTGCTACTGCTGCCACTACAAATGGTATTTGTTGTTTTTTAAATCTTATTTCTGTATTCCTAAGAGACATGAGAGTTCAGCACATCAGCCTCATTTAATCTTTTGAAATGTAAAAGAGCTGCTGTGGAGTTGCTGTAATTTGGCATTGAAAATACTTTATTTATATTTGTTTTTATCTCACTCTGTGTCAACAGAAAAGTGGTTAGGCGAGCCAGCCTCTCTGACAGACACAACTTGTGTCGTAAAGAATATGAGACGGAGGCCATCGTGTGGAGGGGAGGGAGGGAGGAGGATAACGAGAAAGAAAAGGAGTCTGATCAGGAGAACAACCAGGTGGTTAAAGTGAGTCTGTCATGTTTTATTCATGTTGTTTAGAAATAAGTAGAATTACATGCCATTTTAACAGTATATATAATCTTCTCTCCCACACAATCTAAATGTCAGACTTCAGTGTAGGTGTGTCAGAATTAAGGTGATTTAAATGAGCAAAACTCACCTGGTGTTTAAACAGCCACACAGGAAGAAACACACAATGGAAAAACAGCAGCAATACAATCTTCAACAATACACAGGAATGCAACATAGACACACATTAGTAGTAAAAAACAGTGCTAAACTTTATTTTTGTTCTATTGGAAAATCTGTAACTATGCAATCAGTGTTTCTTTGTACTTTTAGTCTTCACATACTGACTGCAACATGTTGAGGCACACTATCTACACATTATCAGAAGGAAATCATTAACTGAAATGGAAGGAATTTGAGGCAGGTTGTGAAAGTAAGATGGTTTTAAGTACCAAATAGATGAGCTTGAGTAAAATGAGATGTAATGCAAGATAACTTGGGCACTAGATCAAAGATATTGGGCCCACCACGTACGGAGTTCAGCTCTCATGTATTTAATCATCTAAAAGAGGGATTAAAGTAATCCTTATTGATGTCCTGCAGGTCAAGCCAGTTGTAGCTGTGGAGCTGCCAGACAAGCCCAAGCTGCCCACTATCCTCAAAGATGGCAGCAACAAACAGAATGGCCTCATCTCCACAACGACGTCCACGCCGCCACAACCACCCTCCAATGGCAACACGCCATTGTCTGACAAGGGCGGCGTCATCACCACCCAGCCCACCCAGGATGAAGCCTTGCCGAGGGAGCGTGCTCAGACTCTGTCGGAGCTGAAGAAAAAGAGGGCCGCCGCCAAATTGTTGAATCACCCCTTGTTCAACGGTCACCTAGGTAACGGGTCCACAGACTCCTTCACTGATGCCAAAACCAACTCAGAGGACCCCCGAATGCCACTTGTGTCATCCAACGGCAACGCGGTTTACTACACGCCAGCCAGCGGCGACCCGCCCCTCCTCAAACTGAAACAGCCAATAGAGGAAGAGCTGCCAAAGGCGCGGAGCTGCTGCTGCGTGTCATAGCGCCGTAGTCATGTGACTGTTAATGTAACGGGAAGTGTTTGCACAGAGAAGGAGGAAGCGAGGAACGTGCAGTAGGAGCGAGGAGAGGAAAGAAAGAAAAAGTTCCTCCCTGACTTTGAAGCTTCTTCCACAGAGGATGGCTGGCCTAAAGACGGTCTAGAAAGTTTTACTTGGCTTCTGCTCAAATTGGCAACGCTTTCTCTAAATACAGGCATGTTTTCAGTACAGCAAAGAAGAAGAAAGGAACTGAGCTGGGCTACTTTGATCCTCCAGAGGTCACTCAGATTAAAATTCCTTTTCATATATGGAGTCTCTCTACAAGGCATAACAAATGGCTAGAAACAAGAAGCTGTTTCTCTACACCTTTAAGAATCAAAGTGTGGACAGGTTTTCTAAGCGTTTCACCTGGAAAGGGTCAGAATTCTGAATCTGGAAAGAAGATAAGTTCTCAAGGTACTGCATGTTCTGCCCTCATAGACGGATATGAAAAAGAGCTTCTTTTTTTTTTACCCTACAAATGGATGATTATCATTTTTTCTTCAGGACAAACTTGCATTGTCAAAATACATTGTTCTGCTTTTTCATCATGTTCTTGTCATTTTTAAATGTGCAGGAAGGCCATCGTAGAGCAGAGGAGATGTATTATACTACATCGTGTTGTATTGAGACAGCAAAACGTAGCAAATAGAGATGTGTGAAATCTCTTCTGAAGTATGCTTCACGTTGAAATGCTGTCTGCATACGTAAAGGGAAGGAATGCCATAAAAAAGTGTTAAAATATTCAGGAAGTGTACTTCTAAGATGAAATATAACAAGAAAGAGTATAGTGCTGCACTGGTGTTTCACTCACTATATTCTGTCAGCTATACTCCACCTCACCGTCCTTTCATGCAAACTTAAAACTGACAGGTCACGCTCTGTTTTATGCATAATCCACTTTGTGCTCACTCGTATAGATAATTTAAGCAAATGTTGTTGAAAATTACTGTACATTTCTTTATTTATGAAATTAATGTAATGTGTAAAAAAAACAAAAAAAACCCATTATGGTTCCTAAAGATGAGTGTATTTATTATTTGGATGGTGTGTGGAGAGTGTGAATGCAATATATAAGATGAGCTGGGGAATCCTCCAACACAGCACCTTCTGACATGGAAATTGAAACATTCAAGTTGATAAAGTGAAGCGAGGGTTACTCTCTGCTACAAGCCATCCTATTGGGATGGATTACAGATTGGATTGTGTCACTACAAATAACAGTGTTATTTGTTATTGTTGGTTTTTCTCTGGTGGCCATTGTGTGGCTTAATTTTCTCCACGTCACTGTATTTGTCTCATTAATAGAAATTGTGAATGTCATGTATTGAATTACTGTAAGAATAGTTTAGTTTCTGAGGATACACGTAGACTCTGTGCTCACCTCTTTTAAAACATGAATCCACACATGGATCTGATATGTATGCGAGCCCACAGGATTATGTCAGGTGTCCTTAAAACATTGTGGGTTCGATATATAAACTTGCCAGCCCTAAAAGAAAAAAATACTAGGAGTTGGTGTCTTTTTTAAAAACATAATTAAAGGAATAGTTACACATTTTTTGAAATTCAGTTATTTCTTGTTTTGTTGAGTGTTGGACAAGAAGACCAATAACACTCATGTCTGTACGCTAAAAACAAGTCTACACCCAGCAGCCAGTTAGCATACAAGCTAAGCTAACTGGTTTGCAATTTTTTGTTTTTTTACACTTCCTTTTTTTTGTTTGGATTCAACAAAACAGAAGTGATATGTTGTTATAAGTGAGCTCTAGAGTAGCTTGTAGGTTAATTTTGCTGCCTTTGGACAGAGCGAGAGTGGTATCAATCTTCTCATCTAACTCTTGGCAAGAAAGTGAATATTTCCCAAAATGTTTCTTTAAACTTTAAAAAGCTCCTCTAATCTCCTTGTTAGTGCCAAAGAGTCTTCCATAATTAAAAAAAATAAATCTATGGACAAAAAAAAAAAAAGAAGTCTGTGCCCACAATGCCACTACCACTTTATTCCCCACAGAATCAACTGTACAGTGTCAAATATGTACAGATGAGTCTTGTAAATATGTTTGTATTAGTAGCCCTTCATCTGTTCCCATGAACTGCATTTACATGTCTGTGTTGTTACTTGTGACATAAAGCTCGTAAAGGAACATGACTGAGGAACATTTAGGAAAATACAATTACCCACATCGGTGAACAGTGTTAGCCGACCTTTAATCGTCAAAGTGAGGGGGGATGTGAGTCTATGTAGACCCCTCCGTTCCCCCTCAGTAGTCCAGCTCTATAATCTGTCTGGAAAGTCGAGTGCATTGGGGTCTCATTGTCATACTTAATGTTTTCTCCCTGCTGTTCAGTGACCAGTATCTGCGGTTGCTTTTCTTTCTGTGCAATTTTTGGCAAAGGTCAGTTTTTAATGTTGCGCTTGGATTGGAAGCAGATTGTTCTTTAACCCCACTTGAGGAAGTGCAAATTAAGTCACAATCAAAGAAATTGCTCTTTGGCCTATTTTTTGGTTCCTCTTTCTTTTTTTTTTTTTCACTTAAGTGTCCAAGGCTATGACATCATCTCATTGTGAATCATCTGAAATTGAACTGAAATCACTCCTGCTTTGGCTGCTGCAATCAATTCAACTTAAATTTCACTTCTGCTTCCTTATTAATAAAATGTACTAAAACTACAATTGTAATTTTGAACTATGACCTTGTCAGAATTGGCCAGAACGGGACCGTCACCTGTTTGAAAAGTAACCTGTCTTCTCATGGTTTACAGACCGAGGCTCATGTTTGACAGCCAGCCTTGTTGTCTAGAAGGATAAGATTATAAAGAAGAAAAACTACTGATTTTGTAATTACTGGAATATATTGATGGTTGCGTTAACATGTTTTGAATAAATTGTATATTTTGAGAATTTTATATGGTCTCCTTTCAATTAGTTTCATTTGTGTTTGGAGTGGAAAAGGTACATTGGATTTCTTATATTTTTAATTAAAACATGTCATTCAGGCTAAGGAAAGTTTTATCTTTAATTATTTGGACTACATGTGGTATGCAAAGTTTATTTTGGTCAAAACAGCCAATGCATCAATTACATACTGAGAAAAACTAAGTACTCTTAATGGCTTTCTTTTTTTCTAATTTCAAACTTACTATATTTTGGTACATAATATGCACCATTATTGTTTCTGAATGTATCCAGATGCTTTGTTGCTGAAGTCTGCTGTACTCAGTTCACATTTGCATGCTGTATGGAGCTTTCTAGCCATTTATTTCACCCCGGGTCTGTCTGCTCTCTCTGTCCTTTCTGTACAGCTCTCTGTTCTGATACAAGCAGAAGCTGGACTGTCCTTCAATGCACAGCTGTCAGGGTCTTGGCCCAGCTTCAACAGCTTCCTTCAATGATTTTCCGTTGTTTTCGCCCTCTTTCTGAATTTCCTCTCATTCACTGGCTCTGGGGTCAGCAGGGTCAATGTTTCTACAGGCTGTACCCAGCAGTCATTGCTCAGGCACATTGATGTTTTGTTAGAAAGGATGGTGAAGTAAATGTGATAGAATAAGTTTGGTCATAATGTATTTAATGTTTCTAAATGTTTGCTTGAATCCAGTTTTTTATTTTTTTATTTTTATATGCCATGTCTGCATTCCTGTAGCATGCTATACTTCCTCTACTGCTTATTCACCCGGTTTCTTTCACTGCTGTTGATTTTACGGGAGTGGCTTATTGGCGTACTTATAGTCTTGTTTATGGAGGAAGTTATCAGTATTTACAGAACATCAGCACCTACTGGATAATATGTAAGCTCAGGGATTTGAAAGATAAACTAGTAGTGCAAACATACTAATTTGTAAAACACGTATGTCAGGTAACAGCGCTTGACGTGTCAAGCAAATATTAGGACAAATCAGCCTTTCATTTTGAGCTCCCTCTGGGCACAGTCAGTATGTCCAAGACATATATACAGAGGGGAGGACAATGGCTTTGCTATTGTGCCTGAGCTATACAGAATCCAGGCCAGCTGGCTCTGGTCCCAGTCCTTCAGTCCTCTTCAGTGAAGGGCGAAGTGGATCGGTGCCAGAAAGAGCGTACAGACACTGACCACTCTGCTGTGTACATACATGGAGGGAAGCTGAAGGAAGGCACTGAGGAATCGTTGTTAGTTCCAAGGGTAAATTGGGAAAATGAGTCAATGCCAGGAGTTGCTTAGACACTGACCACCTGATGGAGGGCTGGGTGGAAAAGAAAAAGGAACAAATCATTGATGGAGGATAAAAGGCATGCAAATGAAGGGCCAATGGTAGGCCTGGAGGATTCACTGAGGAGGAAAGCGGGCCTTCCCTTGGGAAAAGGCCACAGCTATTGACCATCCTGCCAGTTTGTTAGAAGATGGATGGAAGAGCTGCGGAAAAAAAGAACGAGAGGATGGAGGAATGGCTCAGTGGGTCAGAACGTCTGTCCTGTTCCCAGGATCTGCTAGGTTTAACTGGGCTTCAGTGTCTTATTTGACCGGAATTTAAGATGTTTGAGTAGAGCGAGTCGATGTCTGTCCACTAACTGGTCCTAAATGCTTATTGACTGATGGATTTACACTCCAAGATCATAGCATTTTTCACCACTTTTTGATATTTTATAGACAAAATGATTTCTTAATGAATCGAAGAAATAATAGTCAAGTGAATCAACAATGTAAATAACGGTGAGTGGCACCCTTTCTGAATACAGTTTAGATAATAGAGCTGTATTAAGTAAAGCATCCATCGAAAGGAAATTAATCCATTGTTATTCAACCATTCTCGAAAGTGAGAATTTACTTATTTTCTTGGTCTTACATGATAGCAAATTGAGTAATTTTGGACTGTTTGTTGGACCAATGATATTAATGACGTCCCCTTGTGTTCTACCATGTTGAAATGGGCATTTTTCACTGTTTTCTGACAATTTATAGAACATATGATTAGCTGATTGAATAATCGGCAGATTAAATCGATCATAAAAACAAAAACAAAAACTTAACACCCAGCGTTGACTCTGAAACATGTAAAGAAAATCATTTTTGGATGCTTTTTATGAATGATTCACAATTTTTTCAAAAAACACTGTTGAACAAGCTACTACAAAGATGCACTAGCTGAAATTACAACACACACCCAAGTCCCTGCAAGCCTCCAAACAACTTACTGAAGGAGGAAATGTTCCAGACCAGTAAAAGTTAGGCTTGTGTCAATAAACCTAACTGACTGGTTTCCAGAGCATCACCACAGCTGCAACACTTCCTTCCTTCGAGAGCAAATATTCACCTATAAAGTGTCTGAAATGAAAGAAGAACTGAGGGTGTGGGGGTATTAGTATTAGTACATCCTACTGTTCTGTTTTTACTACCACAGCTTTGCTTCAGTCACTTGACCTAATGCCAGGTCATGGTGACCCACATGTTCACACAATAACAATTGGCCTAATACTCAGTGATCTGCAGCCAAAACTGATGGAAAATAATTTATTGGTAATATGTTGAAACATAGATTCAAAATAATTCTGAATTTTAGGAGAATTTGTGATAATAAAAAAAAGTGACTGCATGTTTTCTATGAATAAACTGTTTCTCAGAAATGTAAAAAGCGTGACGTCTGATGCATCTGTGACTAGGTGATTATGAAATTTGTCAGGCAGTAGGTGGACAACATGCTGACCATTTTGCACAATTCGTTGCATCGTTTAAGTGGAAGTTAAATCAACCAAGGCAGGGCTGATTTGTCACTTTTATGAAGCAACAACACACTGTACTGATTCATTGTGTAAAGAGGAACACAATTTATGAGGTGTGGACAAAATAAGCAAAAACACTTCTACTGTCACAACTACAATGTGCTTGTATAACTAACTAGAGCTGTGGATGGATTATTTAACCCAAAACATGTTTTGTGTTTAAAATGAAGCGACACGTGTGGCTCTGCAACTTCAAAACAGCAGAGTCATCCTACAACTGACTGAACTGCTCATCCCCCAAACAAGAAACCACCAAATTACAACAGCATGAAGCTATATTTAGATCAAAGTGAGAGTGTAGGTTAACAGTGGCATATCTGTTGCTTCAACAGCATTTCAGCAACAATATTTTAATATGAAGCAGGTACACATTGAAATATCATCACTGAAATACTGCTGAAACAACAAAATCTAGAAAATGTGCACTTTTAAACCAAATGTAGCCCAGATTAACCTGGATGTCTATAGGCATGTTCTGACTTCCCTCATTCCCTCATTCAGTAATACACAGAGGCCTGTCGGAACCTTTACACCCTTGTGACCTTCACCAGGTGTAAATATATAAATTCTGAGCTACAGTCACAGCTACATTTCCATTTCATTCTCTATGTACCGTCCTCAGCTGTTACCCCTTCACACAGCATATCTGATACTCAGATATGGAAATGTCACTTTTTAACGGTTACAGTCAGTGCTGTCCCCTGCTGACTACATAATATCTAGTTCTTAGAAATAAAGGGCTAATTTACCCTACAACAAATAAACAGGGTGACTAGATACATTTCTCTTTTAAAATCAGCCCACAGGCTGACTTTGTGGCCTTGCTGAGAAGAGGTCAGAGACTTTGTCGCTGTACTGACTGAATAATGTTTTTCATGGCTTCCTGCCAAACACCCCACCCTCTTCTTTATCTCAACTCCTACTCACTTTCATTGCTTTCCATTTCCCTCACAACTTTTTACCCTGTGTGTGTGTATGCATATTTCTTCCTGTAAGGTGTTGTAAGAAGAAAAAAATGTGTAAATGTCAAAGGGAAATAGTTGCACTTCTACATGCCAAGAATACCACGTGACATTCACATGGATCACTCTTTGATGTATCACACTGAACTATTTTAGGAACTATGCTCCAGTTTTGCCACATTAAGCTAAACGTTAGATTTCCAATCTCGTGCTTTCACCACTTCCTTTCTAGGCTGGTAAACAGTTCTATTGGTTTTGCACATGTATGCAAATTTACATGAGAAACATGAAGAGAAGAGCAAATGTAGAAAATGCTGTTGGTTTAATCTAAAGAAAAGATAAAAACTGCATAAACTAGGATCTGGTGTGCTACAGTCCAGCATGTTAACAGTTGACTTTTGATATCTTTTCTTTTTTTTCTAAACAGCCTTATCTCCTCGTAACATAACATCCCACAAATAGATAAGAGTCAACAATTCAAAACTGGTATTTTCTGTAATTGGGGAGGGATGATATGTGTACTGTACCGATACTTTTTTTTACTGTCCACTTTGCTGCTGCAGTATTGTATATTTCCCCATCATGTGACTAATAAAGTAATATTTTATCTTATATTCATATGTCTACCATCACAACATTTTTCTTTATGTGTATCATATATGTGTAATATCTCTAGATGCTTTAGTCCATTGTGTTTAATTCTACAATTCAATGAGCAGGACAGCTTCATGGTCATAATGGATTTAAATATTATTTTCATCAATAAAGAATTAGTTTGATTCAGGTATTTCATTTGTTGAATTAGTCAAACACATTTCTCTCCAAATAAAATATGATTGGATATAAAATTACGTTATTGATCTAACTCCATTCTATACTGTTGAATTTAACTTTAAATTTTACTGTGTTAAAATCTTTGTCATACTTTCAGCTGTGTCTTCATGTTCATGTATGTATTATGTAGTGCTTTTTGTTGTTGTTTTGTTCATGACATGAGTCATACTCTTGTTGTAATTGTTTGTTTTACTTTATTGATGTTTTTGTTGCATCTTACAACACAGCTGATCTCTGGAGTGATATTCAAAAGCAGCTCTTGCTCTCAGTTATGCTGAAGTGGAGGATGATATTAAAGACAATGTGGGAACAACAACTTCACGCCTTTTAACAAGTGAGTCATCAGCAACAGACACCCCAGATAAACATGTTTCATGATGTAACTCAGTTCACACCCCCAAACTGACACAATTTAGACCACAGACTCCTATTTTTTGAGATTCTTGTTGTTGAGATTGTGTTAGCCTACTTATGGATGGAATTATACTGAAAACATAATCTTTCCCTTTCTGCTAGGGACCCTCTAGAACCCCCTCACAGAAGCCTGGGGGGCCCAAGAACCCAACTTTAAGACCCACTGTTCTACATTGCAGATAATAATGAGTTCTCATACGATTGATAGTGAAATTAAAATATTCCCATTATTCTGGAGACTCCCCAGAAGTCCCTCAAGTTCCCTGGGAGTCCCCGAAACTCACTTTGAGGAAGGAGTAAAAAAGCTAACTCAATAATGAGTTGACATGTTACACCTTTAAATACCCCCTCCCTTCACTCCACGCGGACTATCTGCGATTGCGCGCGCGTTAGCTCCCATTGGCTGCCTGAGATAATCGGTCAACAAGAGAACGGGAGGCAGAGGGCAGCATGTTTCCAGCTACTTACTGTCATAATTAGTCTGTTTTAAACCATTCATTCGCATCATTTCATTTGTGTGTGTGCGTGTCTGATCCACGGAGCTTGTTTCGGGACCGTCGATAATGTTTCAGTGTGGTGCAGCTCGGCGGTGTGCAGCGGCTCTGGATCAGGCTTACAAGTCACCGGGCTCATTTCTGCTGCAAGTCAAAGCAAACACACTGACGGACGTCACTCTGACATTACGCAAGAGGAACAACACATTGCAGGGATACCGGTCTCTCTGTGTTGGTTCAACGCTTGCACACCTGAGGAAGCAACGACCGGGGCCCGTGCAGACCTGGGACCCGTCGTCTGGCTTTAGGATCCCGGACTGGAGGAACTTGGACCGAGCGGTGAATCTCTCCAGAAGTGTGCAAAGTGAAGGCTTTCATTCAGATGTCTCCAGGCTGCCGATCGTTCATGCAATCAGGCGCCATAGCAGCAGCAGAGGGGGGCAGCTGGGGAGCGTTTTGTTTACAGGTAACTGGGGGCTCTCCACTTTCAGTCCACGCTGCTCCACCGGGACCATGACGCAGAGCAGAGCTTCATCCACGGACGCAAATAAGCGGGACGCCGCCGCAGAGGGACAGACGGTTGACAGCAACAACAAAGGGGTAAATGAAGCTATTCAACTCAAGTGTTTGTCTTGCTCACAGTGAGCACTTAATACGAGCTCACAGGTCGGGGTCTGAGCCTGCACAGCGGGATGTGTTCAACTGGTGGTGAGCATAAAGTCTGGGTCTCTGTCCTGGTGGCGCCAGGAGAGAACACAAAACCATGAAAAATGCAAGGAGCTGCCTCGCTGGCTATCTTTAGTAAGTGCCATCATGTAAGCAGGCAGGCTTGTGTTATACAACACGCCGTGACGCGCACAGATATGCGGGCTGTCAACATCTGCAGGGAACTCTCAGCGGTCCATGCATAATTAAACTGCTTTCATAACTTGAATGAGAAGCAAGCAGACGTGTCATTTACTGAGCTGGGAAAGCCCAGGCTGACTGTGGCACTCTCACTGCCAAGCAATGCAAATTCAGTTGAGCACTTTCCCTTATGTTCACACCAATGATTCAAAAGAGCAGTAAATCAAATTGTTTGTGAACTATAGCCATAAAGATCTCCTCCATACATGTTTTAAGATTTATAAAAAATACTTCCACAAAATTGTTCAGTAGCTAAACTTAGTTCTTCCTCATCTAAAACTCCAGATACTATGAATAAGCAAATCATTTTAATTTCTCTGACTTCAGTGTATGGTATATTTTTAGTGTTTGTATACTGGATGATTCAAATTTCTATCATGATTGGCTAGTTGTAATGTCAAAAATCCTGCTAGTAGATGCAGACCTTTAAACTCAGATTTTCGGTGAGCGCAGACAAACTTTCCTTCATCTGCAGATTAATATGAAAACAGCTTTCTGGTGTAGATCAAACATCATAGTCAGGTGAGAATAAGAAAAACAGGAAATGAAGCCAACGTTGAATTACAAGTATGTATTAGACACATTTTGAGAAAGACCAAAAAAATCAGCTTAGTGCAGATATATTGGTGGTGCATATGTTATTATTTTTCTCAGCTTATCAATTATTTGTGTGTTTCATAAAATGTCAGCTAATTTTGAAAAATGTCCATCCCAAGTTCCCTGAGTCCATAATTACTCTTTAAAATGTTTTGTTTCATCCAATCATGGTCTGAAACGCAAAGATAATGGATTTATTATCATAGAAGAAATATTCACATTTGGGAAGCTTCCAGTTCTCTTTAAAATGTCCTGCTCAGAACAAATTTAGTTCCTATTCTTTAGCAAAAACAGACTTGAGGGATCATCATCTAAGAGTTTTGTACAGTATGCTAAAAAAACACTATTCTCTGTAGTGATTTTGTCAATTTCAAATATAAACCACTATTCTGCCATTTTTATGAAGTGTTTAAACTGGATTGCAAAGAGTCAGCGTCTCTAAATAATACTCTTAATTCTACATCCTGCTGCTGTAGTTTGATTCTCTTTGTTTCAAGACCACCTAGCCATCACTTTTTAGCTTCAGTTTTAGCCTCTGACAGGACGGGTCGACCGCATAACCACTTCCACTGTTAGTGTGTGTGTGTCTGTGTCTTTGTCTGTGTTTGCCTGCCACTGTGACTTTGCATGTGTGCATGTGTTTTCATGCCTCTGAAAAGCTGTTATCAGACACAGCAGTCCCACTGTTCCCCTCCTATACACCCTCCCTGGCACAACTCCCTTTGGCCGCTCGCTCACATGACCCTCCAATGCTGCTGCCTGCCTTTACTTTTAGCTTGGCCTGACTTGCCTCTGAAAAGCAAAAGGCCAGTTCCCTCGCCCACGACGGCCTTTCTATTGTCCATTGTTGACAGACCAGTGAATACGTCACCGGGCCGTGGCTTCACCCAAGAGGTTTAGGCCAAAATTTAGCAAGACAAATTACAGAGACAAGACCGGATCGGCTTGTTTTTCTCCTGTTTGCTTCTTCTTCATTGTTTTTGCCCTCTTGATTAATTGTCTGACTCAGGCCCACAAAGGAAATCAGTCAGTCTGAAACAAGCAGAAAAAGATATGAATGAAAGTTACTGTATGTAAGACATTCCCTGCTTTGTGCAACGTCTGCCTACAGTCTTTTTTCCTGAAACAGATTAGTTGAATACACTTGTCATGAGAGATCTTGAATGTTGAACTTGAACGTTCCCTGTTGCACATTGTCACCGCTTTCCAACCGAATGTGTAACATATGCAAATATCTCAAAGGCAGATTTATCATTGGAATGATTTCATGTTTGAAAGCAAATAAGAAGACAGGGAAAGTGAAGAAGTTATGAATCATGTTTTAAATTGAGAATAATTATACAATAAATATGCAGTATAACTTATTGTAGCCATAAAACTTCAGTTTGTTTATAGCTGAGGTGCATATAATCTTTTCAATAAAGTATTATCTAATATCTGCGAGAGATAAGGTAACTCTTTTACATACCCCTTAAAAGCATATTATCCGTATGGTTGTTAACTATTCTGTATTGGAGTTTCTCGTCTGCTCATATCTGCGATAATAACAGTGACGGCACACATACACACATTTCCCATCAGCCTATATTTTGTTGTCAGAGTTCAGGCTGACCTTGACTTGATAGGTTTCTGTAATAATACATTCCCAATTAAAGGTGCTATATTTAATAATAACTGTGGTGTGTCCTGTAATACCACTTTTTACCTCAGGAGGCGATAGTGACTCACTGTAGTGTCCAGTGTGCCCTCAGTGTAACATTAGAAGAAGTTATGCTGGCAATGGAAGAGATTTTAAGACAGGCTAAAAGCTGTTGTAATTTTCAATCTGTGATCATTATTATGTCACTCTATTAAGTTTGAATATTTTTTCAGGCGAGAAAGGAACTGTTTAGACTCCCAATATGTGGTCAGTTTATCAAAATAATGCCTGTTAGGAAATCTGCTCCGGTGTTTTTAGATATGTGAGGAGCCATCTCCTGGCTATAATGTCTCTGTAGCATTTGTTACCTTGACAACGCAATAATTCACTGTGAACAATTAGGCTTCTTCATCCTCTCATATTAGACTGAAGGCAGACTGGACGCTACAGAGATTCACTACCACCTCTTAAAGTACAAAGGGGTATTATGAACCAGGACAGGACAGGGCTATTTTTACATATAGCATCTTAAATAGGCCAAAGTAAGCTGTGTGTACCTTGTACTTGGAAGTTGTCTCCCCTCTGTGGGTACTATGTCAATATCCTGTCTAAAAGAAGAGTTGCCGTACTGGCCTGAGCTATTTCCTGTTTTCTCACAGAGGGATTGTGTTACTTCCTGGCAAAGGAGATATTTGGATAACTTGCCTCAGATGGAAGCATTGGACACAATGCTTGAAGCTTCTTACTGTCCCATTTCAGTTAAACAACCCTGGGCAATAAAGCTGAAATTGTAATTCTTTTCAGCCAGTATCCTCAATAATAATTAAAACCCTTAGTTAACCTGAAAGGGCCTTGTAAAAAGGTATTTGGCTGTCATTGCATTAATCCAGCAGGGTGATCAAGTAAATATATGATCTTGTGATTAAACAGACTGGCCTGTGAGGTGTCATATGTGCAGCCTGCAACACTCAGAGTTTCTAACTACAGCGCTGGAAAAAATGTTGAATATGTGTGCTTCAGTTTCTGTGTTTGAAACCTCTTTTTTTTCCTGAGCACTAACTAATTTGTGTCTGCAGCACAAAAACTTACAGTACAGACGTACAGAATTTCAGCCCCAAATGTTTGGTCAGATTCCTGCTCTTGTTTAAATGTTCAGTAAATATCTGAATAAAATCTGAGTAAAGTAATCCTTTTAATTCCACACTGATTCACCCAGGCTTACAGTTGGACGACTCTTCCTATGTGATTCAGTAATGATTTATTCTTTAAACTCCTGTTGTCTTGATCTGCTATTATTTAATACACTAATTTTTATCACACAAGTATATATTGTGTGTAAAAACCGGAAGTTTTACATACCATATTTACCATAGACAACATCACAACACTGACTTAATGAGCACTCAGATATTGGTATTGTAATTCATCAAAATAATGTTCAAAGAATTAGGTTTTGAGTGAGGGAAATGATGAAAGGTTTTCTCATATGACAATGACTGTAGTTGGGCTGCAACTAATAATTATTTTTATTGAGTTAATATGCTGATTAGTTCCTTCATTAATCAATGAATCCTTTGGTCTGTAGAACATCAGAAAATAGTAAACTATTACATGAGGTCAAAGGTGATGTCTTCAGCTGTCTGGTTCTCTCTCACCAACAGTCCAAAACCAAATCATTCAGATTACTATCGTGTGATAAACAAAAGCATGACATCATCATATTTGAAAATCTGAAACTAGCTACGTTTTGGCATTTTTGTTTGAAAACTTTGACTGAAACAATTAATTGATTACCTTTTCTGGTGATAGACTAATCAATTTAGTGACTAATTGTTGCAACTCTTCATTGTAGAATGCTACGAATCCTTGTTTGCTCAATTCAGTACTGATTACATTAAGTTCTCTAATTTCATTTTACCCAAGATTAAAGTGTGTGCTCTTGCAATTCAAAAAGTGTTGAAGGGTTAATGTTTGTCTTAATATTATTTTTCTTTGTACTTTTTTTTTAAAATCTTGATCTTTTCAAAAATTGGAGACTATAACACCTCAGAGGTTAAAGTCCTCAGGCACCATGCCTGATTTCAAGCATAGAGCAGTTTTACATTCATATAACACTTAATTCAATACATTTCCTGCTGGATAACTTTTCAGGCTTACACATTTTTTTCTTGCTTTAATCCCTGATCCCTTTGCAGGTTGTGATGATTAGTTAAAAACAGATCCCATGAAGCTTTACCCAGAGGGAGGATTAAGTTAATATTATACATGCTTTGGTGTAAACATACTCTAGGTTTACTCTCTGCCCTCTGTGCTGCTCTGTGAGTCACATGTCCACGCCATCAATGTACTGTTGCAGCTCAATCGTCTGCTGTGTTGCTCTCATTGTTGTACTTCACTAATCTGTTTTGTTGCCGGCACACACTAGAGTGACCTGCCTGCTCCCTGCTACATGTCAGACAGCTGAATTGTGTCTGGGGCTTGTTCATCTTGGAGAGTGGTGTGTCTGGAGGTCACAAACGCTGTAATGTGTTTTTGTGTGCTTATGAGAGGCTCTTTGTGAGTGTGTGTGCGTGTGTTAGAAAGAGTGACTGACTTCGCTCATGAGTATGTGTGAAAGGGTGAGTGTGTGCCAAAGAATTACCTAAACCACACAGCAGCAGTCTATATTTAATCAGCTGACTCGGCTGCACTATGAATAGAGGAAGCTCATAAAAAGGTTCTGGCTTTGTTTGACCTACTAGAATGACCTCACATTTGAAATGACTATGATGTGTATGTGACAACACATGCATTTTTCTGTCTGTCCTAAAAATGAAAAAAAGGAGGCATGTTGTAGCTCAGTTTTGAACTAAATGCCTCCAACATGCACATTTGGTGATTGAGGGAGTCTGCTGCTTTTAAAAGATAAAATCATTGTGGTGCATTTAGGTACTTGTACTGAGTGGTTCAGTAATACCCTGCAAATGTAAACAGCAGTAACCTATTTTACATTTTTAAACGATAAAGTTCATCACTAAAATGTTTACCTACTTAGAGCTTTGTAAATGCCATTAAATTGCTTTTAGAAATCCATTAGCAAGTCTCTTATTAATAAACATGGTCAACTCACTTCAAGTGGACATAAAAGCTAAATAATTGGTTTGTTGTAGAGCTACAAAAATGTGTTGATTAGTTGCCAACTATTACATTAATCACCAGCTACTTTGATAATCGATTCATTGTGTTTGTTATTTAAAAGAAATGTTAACATTCTCTAACCCTAACCCTTCTTTACTCCTCTATGTCAGTAAAGTGAATATCTTTGGGTTGAGGACAGGGATTAAATATTTGAGGGAGTCATCCTGGGGCTTTTGGAAACTGACCTTTTTTTAGACCAGATAACTATATGTTTAATTGAAGAAATAATCAACTGATTAATCAATAATTAAAATAATTGTTAGTTGCAGCCCTGCCTTTTGCGTTTAAATCCAAATTATGGTCAAGTTTAGAAGTTTAAAATAGTCTTTATTGTCATTGTACAACAAAATTGAAAGTAATCCTTATGGTACCATGAGTAAAAAAGAAAGAAGGTGCTTATAAAATAAGTACTAAACTAACTCAAACATATTATACACACACACATACACACACACACACACACACACACAACATTCCACTCGCTGCCATCAATATTGCACTATTCCCCTTAATATTACACTCAGAAATTGTTGTTGCAGTTATTACAGGATCAGGTTTTTGGAGCATTTAGTTAAATCAGCTGGAGCAGGCGTGAAGTCTCCGTCTTGCAGCTCGTCAGTTTTGTAGTTTGACTCGGCCCTTGGAATACTAATGTGAAGTGTCATGATTTCGTATGCTGAGTGGAAACTATACTCGCAATTTTAATCCACTTCCTCTTTGCCATTCATATCCTCTGTTTTTTCCCCTGCCATCGATCTGAAAATCTGTCTTCCTACAGACACGCTCTCTCCCTCTGCTTCCTATAGCACCAAGAATTGATTCTCGATTCATCCTCTTGTTTCATTTCACCCTGCTCACTCCCTCCCTTTTTTCCCTCTCTCTCTCTCTTCATCCAGGACGAGCAGAATTTAAAGGAGGCCTCTACCACCACATCCTCATCTACTGTGAAGCACCCAGGGGAGCCTGAGCCAGAGGGAGGCAACCTCAACAAGACCCAACAGCTAAAAAAAGTCTTTAAGGAGTATGGAGCTGTGGGAGTTTCCTTTCACATTGGGATCTCCCTCATGTCCCTGGGAATGTTCTACCTCCTTGTGTCAAGGTAACAAAACATCAGATTATTGACACATCACACAGTTTCAGATCCATGGATCAAGTATTTTTAATGTGCGTTTATATTCAATTTTCATCATATTTGTAATCAGTAACCAATCGGTCCATGAATTCAAGATGAATGCTGTCTCAGGAACTAAATCACCTCTGCACCTTTTTAAAGAAGAAAGCCCTGTAATGCCTCAATGCTGGATGAATTCTAGTGGTTTTTTGTCACTTAGTTCTGATTCCAACTAAGTGTTTAAACACAGATGATGTGCTGAGAATCAAAGATCAAGAGGATATACTGATGCTCAGCAAGTTTATGAAAACTTATTTGTACAAGAGGAAGAGAGATGCATTTCTGCTACACCTCACCTCGATGCAACATACTCTAAAATCCTCCCTGAGTACTACTAAGTGTTTTGTGAAAGTAGATCAAGCAGGTTGAAGGGACACTATGTAATAGACCACAACACACCCAACATATTAGACAGAAAATCACTCAGCGATACATCAAACATCACTTACTGACATTATCTAGCAGCGTGTTAGAGCATCAGAGCGTAAAGTTTCCTTTAAAGTTGAGCCGCTCACAGGAAATGACTGACCTATGGGCTGCTTTTACACAGAGGAATGCAGAATGTCTGGCGCAAATGGGACATATTTATATGAGAGAAGCAAAGTACAGGCTCTTGAACATTTCCACTTAGTCAGCCACATTTGATGTACACACATACATATACAAACTGCAGGTGTTGAAATACTACTGCTGGCTGAATCAGACAGACACAAATAGTCTTGAGCTCATGAATAAAACAAGTTCATCTTCTCATCTTACAAGTGTTTTTGGAGTTTTAACTTCACAACAAGATGTGCAGAATGTAAAATCTGTGACACTATATTCGTGTATTTTATGAATTTTGTAACCTTGTTTTGGTGGTGACAGACCAAAAGCTAAAGCGGCACAGTTTTGGCATTCACATCCATTCCAGATCATTTTCAGGCCTGTCTGTCCATCAGGCAGTGTGCCAGGAGTCTGAATACCAGAGAGTTGGCAGAGATTATCGGACAGCTTGGAGATTTCCTCATATAGCCAATAATGACCCTTCGACCTGAAAACTGACTCTGTAGCCAATAACCTTTGAGCATTATCACTGTGCGGCCAAACAGCCCAGGCATTTGGCCCGCTAATACAGTGCTGTGTGCTGGGTAAACAGTTGTCGGTGCAGTTGGATTCTCATATTAACTGACTAAAGTTTGCTTAGTGCAACAGAGCTGTTAATGTGAGAGAGTAAGACGCTGTATTGATTGAAGCAGCTCTAAGCCTCGTGTTGACACACTCTTCCTCTATTTATTTCCCTGATGAAAATGCCCCAAGTCTACAAAGCCTACAAAAGTCGGTCTCATAAAGGCAGTGACACATGTAGGTTGTTAGACCCTCTTTAAATTGCATTTAGTTTGGGTTGCCTCTTACGCTAATGTCACCAGTTTAAAATGGGTCAAACAGCTGTTAAATAAACTGTTATGAAACATTCCTTATTCAACACAGCTCCCTCTGGTGGAGTTAAATGTGAATTGTATTTCTAACCAGTTTTTCTGTGTCATTTGTCTCCTCAGTGGGATCGATATGGCGGGACTGCTGTGCAAACTGGGCTTCAACGAGACTGTCGTTCAGTCTAAAATGGCAGCAGGGACCAGCACCTTTGTCTTAGCGTACGCCATCCATAAACTCTTTGCTCCCGTTCGCATCAGTATCACTCTAGTGTCAGTGCCTCTCATTGTCCGCTACTTCAGAAAGACTGGACTCTTTAAACCACCCACGCCTGCACCCTGATGACCCCCTCCATACTCCTCTCCTGCCTCATTAAGCAACAAACATCCTGACTGTTAATGATTGTAATTAAAATGCTCCAAGTATCCTTTACTCATTTTGATTCAACTAGAAATGTCTTCAACAGTGAATTCAGGTGAAAACATTTCGGATTTTGCTCCTACATGAGTTCCAGTTGTAACAATCAAATGTGTTGAATTGTGTTACTGTAGGATACAAAAAGAAAGAAAGTGTGACAGCTCTCTAAACACGTGTATTTGGGGTCATGTCTTGATATGTGTGCATTCCAAAAACCTGAATTAAAGGCTGAAAAGGCTGAAATATGTATTGTAAAATCAGGAGGTATGATCAGGGATTTTAGTCTTAGGGAGTCCTAAGCTTTTTTCAGTAAGCAGGTTCGTCTCAATGCTGTGAAGGTTCCCCATGGGGAAGAGTGGAAAAAGCTGAGCTCTCCACTGTTCCCTTTAAGCTGACTAGGCCATGTTCTGGTGTTGTATGAATCAGCAGAATAATTCAGGTTCTCTCTGTCTCCTACCTCTCTCCTTTTCTCTTTACTTAACTCTTCTCTTTCACCCCCCTTTTTATTTTCTTCTGTTTTGCCTCTACTAATTTCTCTTCTCAGTCTCTCTCCTTCTCCCTTCTTGCTGTGCCGCTCCTCCTCTTTTCTGCACTCTTTCCTCCTCCTTGTTGTCTAATTTTCCAAATGCCACTGCCCAAGCAATGATTGCTTGTACATTAATCTTTGAGTGAAGCTGATTGTAGTTTATTGCAAGCTTTGGATGAAGAATATTGATCAGAGGTTGTTTTGTGTTTTGTTTTTTTCCCAATTGAGTGGAATTGTATTTAACTATTAAAAGGGGCATTCTCTTTTATATTTGGTGTGTTTTGTTACAAAATACCTATCATACATTAGGTCAATTTGATTACATTTGATAACATTATCAAATGTAATCAAATCAATCACAGTTTGTAATTGATGGTTTTGTTTTTTATATCAACAATGGATCAAATGACTGTAGTCATTTAGTAGCTTCCAGCTCATTGTTTTGATTGTTTTTTGTCATGCAACTGTTTTAATTCAGTTCACTGCTCTCATCAGCATTGTTTCCAGTCACAACAAGGAGGTTTAACATAAGCTACCTGCACCAAACAGCACACAAGGTCAGCAACTAGCAGGTGAACAAAGTGGAGCATTTAGCAGCTAAAGAGCCAAATATTTCCTCTGGATGTTGGTGGAGACCAAAAGAGAGCTACAAGAGAAGTTAATATTTGACTTACATTCATCAGATGAACATGAACATGACTCAAGATGAATACTAGTGTTGCTCCAGAATTGAAATTGGTACTGTTTGCAAACATGTTCACTGGATTAAAAAGGGTCATTTTTCCCATCTTAGGGGAAGCAAACTGGTGTTTGTAATTATTTGTTGGATAATTATTTATTTTTTCTCAATACACAAGTTTCCTTCGATTTGGACAATGCAGATTTCATCTGAACACATTTTCATCCAGGATTAAAGCTACTCTGTACTCTTCATTGTGCAGTAGGTCCCAAAACACTAAGAGAAAATAAACAAAATATCAAATTTTTCAGTTTTCAGTTTTTTTTTAACTTGAATTATCAAATTATTGCCTTACTTTTCAACCTATTAAATGTAAAGTTCTGCAAAAAGGCTGTTTGAAATGCCACCTGGTTGCACTTCTTGTTTTTATCCACACTGGGGAGCTCCTGAACTACAAATGCAGTGCTGTTTTTCTTTCTTCCCCTCTATGCCTCTGTTACAACACAAACTCTCATCTCTCATGAGATTGAATGTCTTTGTACTCTAACGTCTGTAAGATAGATACTAGCATTACATCACGAGAAGCGACATCACTCCTCATACATTCCACAGTTTATATCGTAAAAATAATTTGTAAACTTCTCAAGTGTCGTTCGATATGACGGATCAGATCATGTTACAGTGCAAATTACTGTGACATTACTCAAAATATGAAACAAAGGAGCCAAATTCTTCATCACAGACGACAACTGGGGACTTGACGAAGGCTGTTGTGATATTTACTTTTATATGTTTCCTGAGGTTGGGTCATCGAACACCAGTTTTATTCCTCATAAGAATTCATTATTCCAGGCTGTATTTTATCACAGCAGGTCGGGTGCCATCTCTCCTTTCTCCTTTCCTCCCTCTCTTTTTCCTTGAAGGTTTGATGGGTCAGCCAGCACAGTGAGCAAGCCTCAGCTGTTGTGGTGTCCCTGAAGATCTGCACTGTATTGAATGGTAGTTGCCTTGAACAAGACCTGATCTCCTGTGTGTGAGTGAGTGAGTGAGTGAGTGAGTGAGTGAGTGAGTGAGTGAGTGAGTGAGTGAGTGAGTGAGTGAGTGAGTGAGTGAGTGAGTGAGTGAGAGAGTGAGAGAGTGAGAGAGTCTTGGCCCAGTAAATAATTCAGCCAGGGGAGAGTTGTATAAGGAGAATTAAGAGTGCATGGTGGTCTGTGCCAGATATCAACCCTGGTTTTCAGGAGTGGGAGCATTGGCAGCACTGTGTGACACACACACACACTAACACGCAGGAATACAGAGAAGCCTGGGCCTCATTAGCCATGATGAGGACAGGAAGCTGCCATCACCTCTCCATCCCCTGCATGTCGCCCATGGCTAGGAACAAATTGGTGACAGCGCTCCCAGCCACTCTGCTGGGCTACCTGTGATGCACTGGGCTCTGTCAGGCTCCTCTCCTTCCTCACTGAGAGAAATCTCTCTGCACACACACATTCATGCACACCGCAAACAAAGAAAAAGAAAGAGAGGGAACATCAACTCCTTGGTCGCACTCCCGGTTACCTTTTGCTCGGCCTAGAACTGAGTCGTGATGTGAGCGAACACTTCATCTGGTTGGCCTCGCGTTTGATGAAGAGCCCCTCCCTCAGCACGAAGGGTTCAAGGGGGTTCAAATCCCTGCCTCAGCTCCAGACTTCTGCAGGCTGCGCCTTTTATTAAAGTAAGATACACCGTCAGCGTCACCACTGTCAGAGCGGCGCACAGAGTGAATCCATTACGGATGTATATTCAGACCCCGTGCGCAGTTCTGACACAAGAGCTGGAAGACGTGTGCGTAGAGTAGTTGCAAAGTGCTGATGCTTGCAGCGATATATAAACATATGGCAGCATATACCCCCCCTCTCTCTCTCACACACACACACTTTGAACACAAACTCACTTCCTGACAAGCTGCCTTTTTTTCCTCCCCTTGCACCTTCCTTTATTTAATTTCTTCATTCTTATTATTTCTTACCATTTCCTCTCCATCATTTTCTGCACCTGCTCATTATCTTCCCTTATTACCTTTCCCCACTGTCGCTCCAGCTCCTGACCTACTCTGTAAACTTGTTAGGCCTCCAAAGTGTCAGTGTCTAGACGGAGAAGCACCTATTCCGTCAACCTCGTGGGTTCAAAGACATCCAGTGAATTTCTTTATAGGAAGGGCTGGCATAAAGTTCCAAGGAGCACGTAATCATACACACTACGTACACAAACACACACTCACTTATTCTCTCTCGCTCTGTCACCTTCCTTTTCTTTCTTTTTTTTGCTTTAACCCTCTTCTCATATTTCTTTGGCCACTCCTCTCTTTGCCCCCCCCACTCCATCCCCCTCCACCCCAACCCATCCCCCTCCACTCACTCGCTCATTCAAGCACCCTTTTCTTTGCCTCTCTCTCCCCCCCCCTCCCTCCCCTCTCTCCCTGTCTCTCCTCTCCTGTCTCTGAGTTAAGTTTAGCAGATGCAGCTGATGGCAGCATCATCCTGAAGCACCTGTCAGCTGTCTGCCTTCATCACGGCTCCTCTGCTGCCACAGGGGCCACAGGGAAGTAAACCTGAAGACAGTCGCTGCTATCAACAGCTGCATCTTATTATCTTAAACACCGGTGCCAGTCAATTTCCACCAGAGATGCGTGCATTTATATATTTATTTTTGGTGCGTGCTGCCTCCTCCTCATAGCTCCTCAGGATTCAGAAGCTCAGCTGCTAAATGCAAGCAATTATAATCGAGCAGAGAGGGAGGCGAGGTTGGAGACGGAGAGGCAGAGTTTATCTACCCTGTGACAGAAAAGAGGAGGGAGAGGAGGCAGCAGGCATAAGTTGTCAAAGTGTTTTTGGCAGTTGTGGATTATGTTTTTGACTGACTGTTACTGTAACTTAGTTCAATGCCTGTCACTTGTCTAACTGGCAGCTGGGTCATTCAGTTTGTGCTTTGTTAATGCAATACTTCTGAATACTAGCGATGCAGTATACAGCAACATCTTATTGATACTGAGATTCTCCATCCAGTTAACACCACAGCTCCTTATTTCAGTCAAGCAGTGGCCTCCATCTTATGTTCATTGGACTTACAATGTTTTTTAAAAAACGTACATGAACAAACTGGGCTTTTTTGTCCCCCCCCCCCCCTCCACAAAAGATTTCCTCACATTTAATATAAATATATGCAGCATTAGATGCTGAATTGAATGGCAAATGAAAACTAACGCAATACAACCAGCTCTCCTACATCTGGTGATATCCTGTGTTTTAGTTTCCATCCAGAAATCATCAAAGTGAATAAGATTTTGATGACAAACACCTGTGAGTGATTAGCTTTCAGCTGTGGCACAGGAGGTAGAGCGAGTTGTCCACCAATTAGAAGGTGTGTAGTTCGATCCCCGGCTCCTTCAGTCCACATGCTGAAGGAGAAAAGATACTGAACCTCAAATTGCCCCTGATGGTTGTGCCATTGTGTTTGAATGGGTGAGTGAGCATTAGAAACATTGTAAAATGCTATAATTGCAATTGATGAACAGGTTGGCACCTTGCATGCCTCTACCATCAGTGTATGAATCTGTGTAAATGGTTGAATGTTGGAAAGTGTTATGAAGCACTTTGAGTGGTCGGTAGACTAAAAGTGCGCTATATAAATGCAGTCATTTACCATTACTTTCAATGATGATTCTCAGTGCCTTTCCTACTGGTTAATCTATTCTGTCTCCTTTCTACATTTACTATACATAACATTGAGATGTTGCAATGGGATTTGTTTCCCCATTCCATAAAACTACCCATGAATACACATTTAATAAGCATGAATTTCTGTTGAAAAGTGTGTGGCTAACCATCCCACTCGTTCTCACTCAAATCATCTCTAGAGAATATGTTAGAGAGCTCAAATGATTCTTTCCTAATAATGGGATTATTTGACAATATGTTTTGGAATGTGGGAAGCTTAGTGCTAAATTGCCATATTACACTATTTCAGTAAATGCAGTATTTTCAACACCTGGCACTCCTTTACAACTGAGTTCAAGATTAACCCAATTTCTGACATCTATTTATGAGTAAAATGAAAAAAGTGATGTACACTTTACCATTTACAGCAAGTATGTTAGGTGAAATTTGAGTTAGAAAGCAGCTCTGTAAGATTTCATGAATGCCATTTTTTGGTCTTTAATTTTAATGATGGTCAAAGGTCCCTGCGCACATTTGTTTCATCAGTCTGTTGCCAGTGCCAGATTTGTTTTGCTAAGATAACACAATTTTTTCAGGAACTAATATTCATGTACGGGCTATTCCAACTGTTGAGATGGCAGGACAGTCATTTGATGTTGGTGCCCTGTCACCAAAACAACCACAATGTCCTGCATTGATGGCTTTTTTCCCTGTTATGTGTTATGTGTCAGGGACGTATTAGGATGCATTACAATTAACACTACAAAAGATATATGGTCAAATGTGTCCCAGACCACCTCATCAATTGGTTTGAGTGTTGGATCACAATGCTTCCTGGTGGTCATTTACACATTTAGAGCTGTCCTCCTGTCACCCAAGACGCATTTTAAAACCATATGTAAACGGGGTCTTTGACAGCAATGAAATCTAAATGTGACCATCGGTTTTCAGGACAAAAACTGTAACCAATCACCTCCAGTTGCTTGGACAATAATAGAATAATAATAATAATAATAATAATAATAATAAGCAATATGCCAGTTACTCAATGACCTGTAGTAAAACCAGCTATAATCCCAAATCAACATTTAAGGAAGCTTCTGTTAAGCATCTAAAACAATATATTTCAAAATCACAAGGCCAAGGTAATCTGTCATGATCAGTATGTTGCACTGTGAGAGAGGTGTGAACCAAAACTACGAAAAGTGCAGAAACAGCATGGTAAACCATTACTGAGCCGCCATTACCGATCGAAGTCTGTTTGCCTGTACACACTTCATAATGAATGCATCTCATAAATCCTCCCTAAACGATTCCTCCTTAAATGATTCCCACAGCTCTGACTGTCTGCTCAGTGGAGGGCGCTCATGGATCAAACCATTAACAGGAAACTAGGCCGGGGTGACGAGTGGAGGGCAACAAGCTCAGGCCCCAGATCATCACCCCGCCCCATACCACCACCCTCTACAAACCTAATGGAAAGCAAACAGACAGACAATTTCTTTCAATTAGTCCAAACTGGCCGGCCCAATAAATTTTAGTTTGTTCCTCAAGACGTAAGGGCCCTGTAGAATGTCCTGCTGAAAATGAAGACTAATGGGGTATCGTGGAGCTGCTGAGTGCTTGATTTCGTGCCACTATACCACTGCCACTCGCCCGCTCTTTTTTTCCATTTCTCCCCCATCGCCTTTCCTCCTTCCTTGAGCTAACTGGAATCAGTGCTGACCAGGCACAACACAAATGTTTAATACATTTATTCACGACTTGGATTCATTTTCTGTTTTAAGCATTATTCCTGAGTAGTTAGGCGGAGCTATTCATCACAGCTTGACAATAGCTGTGAACGCAACCATCGTTCACCCTCGGTGTCAGCTGAAGTGACGGCCCGCAGAGTAAGACTCAGCCTCTCGGCTCCTTCCGAGTTACCTCCAGTTTTTAAGAAAATTTACAGTATGTTTGATCAGAATTCAGAACTATAACTAAAACATAGTTTTTGGGGATTTTTTGTGGGTGGGGGGCATTCAAAATGGGTAGTTAAATATTTTTAAGACCTATTTTTCTGTGTCACTGCCAAGTGGTGGAAGAAGTATTCAGATCCTTTACTCTTAAAAGTAACACTACCACACTGTTAACATACTAAAAACTAAATAACAGTACAGAATTATTAGTATAAGAATGTAGTTAAGTATCAAAAATTAAACTCACTGTGCACAAAATGGCCCACTTGAGTTACATAATCATACATTATATTATTATTGCTGGTGCTTTCATGTGTAGGTAACATTTTACTGTTGTAGTTGGTAGAGTTGGTGCTAATTTGAATTTCTATTATTTATCTATTTATTATGTTTATAACAAATATCTTTTAAAGATGATTACAGTTTTTTTGATGTAAAAATCATAATCTGAAAAGAACATAGCTACAGTTGTAGTGAACATGTTTATAGCCAGAAATTTGAAAAATTCAGGTAAAAACTAATGTAAAGCGCCTCAAAAACATGTATATGAACAAATGTACTTACTTGAGTGAGATGAAATAAACATTAAAAGAATACTGCTGGATATCATTCTTTTCTTTTCTTTAAAAAAAAAACAAATGGACATAACAGCAATGCCAATAATAACAATAAAGATGAATAATTTGAGGTATATTTGCCATCAAATGCTGATGTATGGGGGATCCTCAGGCCACCACTGGTTGATGAGGGAAGAAACAAAGTTGCTTTGTCATACAGAGAAATATTAACTACAAGTGAACAGGGGGCAAGAAGACATTGATTTTACAATTCAGGACTCAATCAAAGAGAATTATAGATGGCAATAGCAGTGTGATTTGCCTGTGCTGCTCATTAAACTTAACACCCAGTGTGTACGTCTCCCCTCTGGCAATGTAGAAATAAGATTTACAGAGGTAGGTTAAATACAGTTCAATACTTAAGAGAGGTGAAGTCACATGATGGTTAGTAAAGGTGGGTGAGGTAGAGGAGGTAGTCGGATACAACACGGGGTAAAAAAAAAAAAAAGGGAAGAGGAAGTGAAAGGGAGGAGAAGGGGAAAAAGAAAAAAGGACGCACACAAATGGAGAGACAGAGGGGGTGAGAGAAACAGAAACTCCATTATTATAGCCTGAACAGATAAACTATGCATCAAAGCATAGCGTTTATTGAAAAAAACATTTTTATGTGTGCTTTGAGGGCATGAAAATGAGAATGTTCAAACACATCAATACAGCACTGCAGCAGCCAATGTATTTTTTTTTTTTTTTTACATTTCTTCCCCCCCCCCCCCCCCCTTCCTCCTCTTCTTTTCCCCAAGAATCCCAATCAGATCTTGTGGCTCCCTGCAGGCTTTTAAGCCATCCACAAATGTTGCAACTGCCAGACTGACAAACATGCAATCACTCAGAGTGGAGAGGGGGGGGAAACACAGCCTCTCCTATCACAAAAGCCCTTTTAATAAGCCCATGAAAAAGAGCAAGTAATCCTTTGTAATGATTTCATTAAATGCCCTCATCACACCTGGAGATAATTCCATTACGATTATGGCAATAAAATGAGGTTTTCATCAAGACCCGCAGACAGAAGGAGGAAAAGCTATTATTCCTCTCACATTCAGATATGACGTTGCCTCTAATATTATGATATTAGGCTATTTGGCAGAATTTATGACACTCAAGTCAATCCACACTGCTTGTATCGAGTTTCCCCACTGATAAAACCAGACAATTTTAGTGCCTCATGCTGAACATGTGTATGGATGAGGGGTGGGTGGTGGGAGGGTATTTGCAGTGTCTTAAATCACACAAAATAAAGAACCTGCAGTATTTGTTGATATCCAATATTACTATAAGAAAACGTTTTTTTAAATTATGATGCTGGGTAGGGAGAGAGTTCATTTAGTTTCTTCTGTTCTCCACCTCCATCACTTTTCACATGTTTTTGCATTGCCTTAATACACCTAAAGCAGGTGTTAAATACAGACTGGTGCTGAATTTGCAAACAAATGCAGCACCTGTAAAACAAACAAAAAAAAGGTGTAAAGCATTTCTCTTAAGTGTGAATTCACTTTTCTTCACTGTATAATAACATGTTATTACATTTTCATAAGGAGAGGGTTTTTACCACTTGTGACAAGCAGAACTAGATGAAAACAACGTTAACATATTATCACCTTAGGAAGCTGTTGTGGCAAACATGTTAGCAAGCAAATTCTTATTTACACATCTTGCAGGGACAGATCACTTTGGAGTCTTGTTTATCTTCTGAATGTAAGCACAGTATCTTTTTAATAGAGATACCAATTCCAATTTTACTTCATTTCAAGAACTATAATTGACAGCGTAAAAACATTTTTGTAACTTTTGTTTAGTTGAAAATTCAATTGAATGTTCATAATAAAACATTGTTTAAATAAAACATAAAACATTAACACAGTATTTGTAAGTTTTTTGAGCTCAACTCAAAGTAAAAAGTCTGATGAAATATAATAAAATAAATATCAGTGGTGCAGATAAACCCTGGTGGGTACCAGAAAGTATTTTCCTCAACTAATTTTACACCCATATTATTTTTGTAATTTCCTAAATATTGTCTTTTTTTAGTGAAATCAAAAAGCACTTTACATTTACAGCAAATATCACCTCTCATCTCATTTTAATAATGATTTTGTAGCACTCAATGGGTCTACTTTTTTCCCCCACTCTGCTCTACTTATCTCTCAGTCATGATGATGGTATGTGACATGTTTGCTGGTAAATGAAATGGGTAAATTAATGTCTACACAAGTTAACAATTGCAGCAGATGTGCTTTGATGTTACCACTCGATGGTGAATCCTGGAGCAGTTTATCATCATTTAGTTTGTGTGTGTGTGTGACATTGTGTCTGTGCCGCAGTGTGTGTGACTTGAACCATTGTGTAAACTAAGTATTTTATTCTGTCCTTGTAAAGCACTATGTAATTGCTGATTTTGATAAGTGCTATACATAAACATACATCATCATCATCATCAGTGATACAGACAGCGTTTCTGGAATGAGGACAGTCTGTTGCAGGTAAATTAACAATTAACAGTTTGGAACTACCAGCAGCACCTTTTACATTAAAAACAGTCATTTGATCCATTGTAAATAATAAAATATTGATTGGTGCAGCTTTAAACAAATCCATACAGTGATTGGGCCATGAATTGAAAAGTAGCTCATAAAGGAAACACACACATAATAATTTGATATTACAGTGATGAGATGATATTCCAGTTATATTTCCATCTAGGTCTGGATAAACATAAACCTACAGAAATATCAGGTCTAACCTACAAAACACTGTAGAGAATGAGGAGCGGTGGCAAAGACAGTTTTATTACAAAGTGTACCAAAAACAGAACTTCAGCACTGCCACAATCCTGTCAGCTGGCAGGGTGGAGGTACAGTATAGGGGTCTCTACATAACTTATATTATTCTTACAAAAATTCCAGTACGGGAAATAAAATGTGACAAAGGAGGAATGGTGAGGAAACTGTGTGCTGTCTGGAGGAATTGGAAGCTATGTGTTTTTGGCATTCATGTCACAGCCCTTTTGAAAAATGCATCAAAGCAATTGCAGAACTCGTGGGACTGGGTTTGGGCACACAAAGTCGTGACCATCATCCAAACCTCAGTGGTGAGGATGGAGGGGAGCTGCTGATTATGGTGGAGTGTTAATAATAAAAAAACAAGCGCCCTGCCAGACAATGATAACACAGATTCCTGTAATTTCTGTGGATGTTCCTGTTTAGATGTGAAATGTATATACACACACACACACAAGTGTGTGTGCGCATGTGTTCGCCGTGCTACTGTGTATAGAAACAATTTGTCAGTGGTGGTGGCTGCTATTTTTCATGCCTCTTGAAAAACTTGGAAACAGATTGTGTTGTTTTGTATGCTTAGATTCACACATGGCTATTAGATGAAATGCCTTCTGCTTTAAGAACAACTCTGTCCTCCACCTTCTGCTCGTAGAAATCGTAAATATCGATGGCCACAGTCTAACTATGACTTTCTTACATGTGCACTGACTGAAAGGAATTGAAATGAGATCACACACAGATGGATAATTCCCCACAGATGTCGTACCGCTCTACTCATCTTCTGCTTTAGAATTCTCGGTCAAAACTCTTATAAAAAGAAGAAGTTAATCTCTCTGTGTGGTTAAAGAGGCAAAATTCATGCTGTTACTACAACGGCTACTAATATTATTTCTTCTCTGTTTCTTGTAGTCCATATGATGTTCTCTGTTAAGACAAATCACATTTTAAGGTGATTATAAAGGAGGACCTTTTAAAGTTAAAACCAATATTGATCCCATAATGATATCTCAGCAATATTCCTTAAGGGTGTAACTAATGACTATTTCCATTATAGATTACATTTGACAAATAATTTCTCAAAGGATCAAATGCGTTTTCCTTTAAATAAAATGAAAAATAAAATCTATAGACTAATTTCCCAGAGCTCAGGGTGTCATATTCAAATCCTTTGTTTTGTCCGACTAACAAGCAAAGCAACCAGCGAATGTTTGATAATTTTCCTTGGAAATGGACAAATGATTAATCAATTATCAACACAGTTGATTCATTTTCTGTCAGTTGACTATATGATGAATCATCAAAAGATAATTTTATATTTGGCACTTCCCTACTGCAACTATTTGTTATTTACAAATAGTTGCAGTATTTGTAAAAACAAACAAACAAACAAAAAAAAACAACAACTATATAGTATCTGCAATAAGCTTATGTACCCTGCTTATGTACCAGTAAGGCTCAAATTATAATGAACTAGCTCTGGCTGGACAATATGTCACATTATACTCCTAAGACCATCACATCTCACTATTCTGATCTGGTGGTCTATTTAAAAAAGGTCTTCATGCTCACATTGGCCCTCTACACTCACTGCTGTAACTGCTGATGCTGTTGACGAAGCCACACAGCTCTGCTTTGTTCCTACAAATCCTGCAGATTTTGCTTCTAGGGTTAACCCTCTGAGGGATTCTGAAATGCTTTCTGTATGTTATTTATCATGTTGTCGTTCCATACAGTAATTCAAACAAGCTCCCATAAGGTGTTGTACATATCCATAGCCCTCTCCTATACATGTACATTGCCACGTATATTCTGTATTCAGAACAGTCACCTATTCACAGAGATGTAAAAATGGGTATGTAGCTATCATGCTCAGTGCAAGGTTATTGACTTCATACTAAACTTGAATAAAACATGAAAAGTCTGATAGAACAATGTTTATTCCAAAAAAAAAATTTTGAATTTGGGAAATATGTTCAGTTTTTGTTTAGTTTTTTATTCCAAAGATTATACACTATAAACCTTCATATAACCTATACACATAAACACACATTTTTACATAATTCTCCAATTTGTGTAACACCAGGGAGACTGACTTTGTTAGTTAATACTGAAATTAATTGTAGCTTTCGCAAGTGCAGCACCTGATACTATAAGTGAAATAAAAAACACCTTAGAGTACATTTCTCCAGACAGATAGAGTTCCTGCAGTGAGAGGAAAAGTGGAGAAATATCTCCTGTGGCGTCTTTGCAGGAAGGTGACACCAAATACACAGAAAATTGGGAAGATTTACACACTTTTCATGGGGCTGGTGCAGGTAAAAAAAAAAATGTATTAAGCCTTACTGGTTACCTTTTTTTAGTTGCCAGACACAAATGAGTTTTAAATATGAGCATTGAGACAAAGAAAATACAGATTGTTACCTTTGGACAGGCTAGCGGTTTCCCTCTTTTTCCAGTCTTTGTTTTAAGCTAAACGTACCAAAGATTGCAAAATTCGGATTGGTACGCATGACATTTTCCCAACTCACCCACTTCAAACCAGCAACAGGAGCATAGACAAAAACAGAACAAGCTGAAATCTCTCATGAGAAAGAAATAACCCAACTGGTTAATTAATAATACTGCAGGGAAAAAAAGAAGTGCATTCATGAGGGACTTCATTGCTGATAGAAATATGTTTATGTGCTGTGCGGCCTACAATTTAATAGTGGTAACCCTGGTCCTCTGTTCAATAACTGAGGTGGAAATGGAGGTCAAAATTCAAAGTCAACACTGTCACAGTCAATCTCTGTACGATCATAAGCCTCAAATACAGGGAGAGAAATCAGTAACCTAGCCAACTGTTATTAGGAAGCTATCTTGGTGGGATCACATGTTGAGGTTACCACTCATTTGTACAAGGAGGCAGACAGAGTTTGGATAAGGCTCACACATTCCCTGGATGTGTCAGATTTGTGTCGCTGAAGGGACGCACGACTACTCACCACTCTCTACGGGATGAAAGAAAAGCTTCTTGAAAATGTATAGTTCTGAGTAGTTTATGTAGTGGGTATCTGGGATACATCAGGTTGCTTGACCTCACTGTAGTGAGGTGTGTGTTTATCCAAAGTGTGTATTTGTGTGCAAGTATGTGAATGTCTGTGTGAAGGGGAGAGCAAGACACAGTCAGAAGGAGAGAAAAGAGAAAATCTTTAAACCAGCAATAACAGAGTTTGGCCACTTGGAGGCAGTGGGAACAAGTTGTGAACACAACATTGACATATTGACAACTTTAAGGTTGGAGAATTTGTTAGCACATCCAGCAGACACTGAGCAACATTAGCATTTATTTACAGTCATGTTTCCGACCACCTGTTGGATATAAGGCCACTATTCACTCTCCTTCTCTTCTGTTTTAGTCTGCACAAAATCCTACGAAAATAACAGCCCTAAGGCAATTTTAGCACCTGCCTTGTTTAGTTTGGTTGAATCAAACTCTGGAGCATTTTACCCCCTTGGTGCAGTTTGCTTGGGCAGATGTGAACACATCAATCACACTCAAGTGTGGCCCAAAACAACCTGACCCAGACTTTGTTAAAGAAGTGATCTCAGTCTGGTAAGGTTCGTTTCCAACCTATCCAACCCAACTGCAGGACGCATTGTACATTTTTTGGATTAAACCAGCTCCCATGGGCAGCTGCCCTGTGCATTATGTGTATGTGGTCAATATTTACTCCCTTCTCATCTTAAGCTGACTAAAAGCAGCGTGTCCTCTTCACATAGTGTTTCCCACAGAATGTCACTGTGACCATGGCAAGACCCTAACCCTTACCCTAAGCCCTTTTAACCCAAACTATGATCTTTCCCTAACCAAGTGGTTTTTATGCCTACATCAAACGGACCCTAACCACAGTGTTGTTACACCATAAAACAATAATTTTATATAAGCACAGCAAAATACACTAAGATATTAAGTGCAAAAGATAACCGAGGTAGCCGAACCATTAAAAATGGCAGTGCATCATTATTGGCACTAATAATGTTTAACACCTGACAAAACAGACTTTTAATATATTACTGAGCTCTTTCATAAATCGGTGTCATGTTTCACTTAGTGGAACTCATAATTTAATTAAACAGCAGTTATAACAATTTGTAAACTTTGTTATTATGAGAGACCAGCATTATCTGGGAAACATCACATTTAGTCAGTATACAGAACTACAATTAATACTGAATTATGTTAAATATTTCTAAATGAGTAAGCATGTGTTAATGAGTTGTTAGAAATCATAAATGATCTTTAGAAGGTGTACATGTTTGCTGGTAGCCTGAGCCCCGTAAGAATTTTACTCTGATAGTGGGAAACAGGTGAAGATTTTGTTTGCCTAATCAGCCCACCACAGTTAGATTCATTAATGGGAGACCCAACACATTGCAATCTAGACATTACGCCATGACATGGACTCAAATGTGTTGGCATATCTTGGCCTGGTATATGGCCCAAATTATTATGAAGAAATGTCAGTTCTGCCGATGATCCATTTTAGGTAGCTATCCTGGAAGAACAACAAACTGTCCTCTCTCCCCCGCCAACCCTACAAGATTTCTGATCAATGAACAAAGTGACAGCTCCCACATGGCTTGAAATTGTGCTGCATGAAACCAACCAAAACCAAAAGGAAAATGCCACAACATAGCAACTCATACAGTGATTCAGACCAAAGCAAACTAACTATAGGCATGAAAATGCTCTCAAGCTGCTAAAGGTTCCACATAGTTCATCAGCTTGGCATCAATTCTTTTAGAGCTTTTTTCACTGAACACAGCTGCATATTTTACCCAAAAATTACATTTGAGACCAGTGAGAGTGAAACAAAACAGTATTGCAGGCTGGAAAACCAAAACAATGAGCTGGAAGATGCGGTCATTGGATCCATCCATCAAAATATTGATAAGCTTGAAAAAAAAAAAAAAATCATCCAGCTACAAAGCAGTGATTGGGAGATTCAATTAAAGAAAGGGAACTCACAAAAGAAAAAAAGAAAAACAGAATTATAAAATAAGACAAATATACAGATAATAAAAATATTGATAGTTTATGCTTTAAGTATGAAACCAACTTAGATGTAATGTGACATGTTTGTATAGAATGATGAAGTATGCAAATACAAGGAATTTTCTATTTTTAGATGCAAATGACGCAAAATGATGATGATTCGTATGTGCCCAAAATCTCAATTTGCAGCTCAGTGGGGTAATCTATTGAGTGTCTACTATGAGGAGTTATGAATGAGTGAACAAGGGATGGATTTTGGACACAGTCCATGTGTGTGTGTGTGTTTTTGTGTGTGTATGTCTGTATGCAGGCCCATCCTACTATATCCATTCTTACAGAGAAAATCTTATTAAAGCAACTCTTCCTCTTATGTGCAATATCCAAACAGATTTGGACATAACACTCTGCTTCTTCTTTTAAACACTCGGCTGGCAATCTGTTAGGTAGAACAATGGAGACTGATGAGAAAGGGGGAGCGCGTATTGACTTTTTCCCTCTCCTCTTTCGTCTTAATGCATCTCATTTCCCCCCCGATCCTCTTTTGTTGAACACCTTTCCTTCCCCATCAGCGTTCATCAATCTCTCTATCCTTGCTGGGTGAAAAATTGCACCCATTACCTTTGTCATGTGGTATACAGAAATAGCATTCTTTCCACTGACAAACGTCAGGTAAAACAACTTATGGTGACTCACAAGACTGCAGGACAAAGGCACCATAGCATAAATCACCCCTGAATAATGGACAACTTTGATACAGTAACCAGAAGTTAAGACTGGGGAAATGCATGCACATGCAACAGTACCTCAACACATGGATGAAGGATTTATTATCTGCTTTGTACTCTAAGATAAATATTAATCTCACAGGCTGTTGCAGATAATGCTTGGTCTTATTAAGCAACATTTTTGTAAACTCATCCCTAACCTCTCATTATTTTAAGTGCGATTTGCTCCTACAAGTTTTCCAAGTCAGATTCACCAAACTCTTCTAACTGCAAAAACTTGTGAATCCTTTGTTTCAACCTGATGAATGCTAACTGTCTTTGAGTAGGTGCACGTTGTGAGATTTTGTCATTGGCAGAGTCACGAAAATTGACATGTAAGGCTAGCTGTTCCGCTCTGTTTGTGTGCAAATTTCATTCAAGCATGTTACTCAAGAGTAAAAAAAGGGGAATTTTACACTGCATAGAGAACTGTAAATGTCTCGACCACTCGAACATTTTGTCTGTACTCTTAAATCCTTGGGCAGTATGGGCCACATCTGTTTGTATGACTGGCTCTTGGTGTGGCCCAATGTGTTTAGTATTTGGCAAGTAATATAGTTTAAAAGACAAGGGGAATCTTTTTTATTTTTCTACTTCTTCAATCACCTTATGGGTGCTTAAGTTGCTGTTTAAAAATACAATCACTTGACATCACTCTTCACCTCACTCATCCACTTAAACATGATAAATGAATAGTATACAACAGGTATCTTAAGTAAGGAATAGTAATGACCTGTACATTTTTCCTAGCATAGTATTTTGGTGTTAATTACATTAGGTCACAAAGAGCTGTTAAGCAACCTGAAAGGTCTGCAGGCGCTGCATCATTGACTAATCAATTGCCATTATCATGCCTGGAAAGGTCTTGACCTGAGGGACATGTTGGATGCTGCTATTACTTATCACATCTTTACACAGAAGAATATGCTCTGCAAAGCATCACTGCTTAATGACCACTTTTAAAGTTTTAAAGTGATGACAATCCATGCAAACAGTCCCTCATTCTTTTATAAATGCCATAGACTGTAAAAAAAAAAAAAAAAAAAAAAAAAAAGAAAGTAAAGAATATACAAATATAGTCACTGTGATATCACCCTTCGGTGTGTGGACTGCTTGTTTGAAGCCTTGAGTTTTGCAAGATGACTGTCGACATCTTGGATTTCACCGCCATCATCAATTTTTGGAGCCAGAAGTGACCATATTTGGAAAAGAGAAAGCTGACCCCAGCGCTAGCTGCTGGTTTGCTTAGCACCAGTTAGTACAGTGCATTTATATGAATGCGAATGCTAATTGAAACACTAAATACTAAAGAAAAAAAGAAAAAAACAGGCTTAAAACCATTAAAAACAAAATGTCCTTACCAGAAAAACTGAACTGCTAAGTCCTTCGACTTGACACTGAACAACACTTTTTTTTTAGATGACCAAAACGTTACAATTAACTGAAAGACACAATGTGAAATAGCAGCAGCTACGCCTGTACAATGTGAATCTTGGGTTACCGTTAACCCGTGGTTATGTTGCATAATCAGTGCTGTCGCCTTGGCAGCGACATGTCAATCACAAGGTCGCCGCACCCCAAATATACCGTGCCTTATTGTCTATTTAACTATAAGACTTGATACAAATTACTGAGACCATAAACTCAGGAAACTGTTTACTGAGGTGATAAATCAAGTGAGAAGTACGGTCATACAATCAGACTTCTTTCTGCAACCAGTGGAGTCGCCCCCAGCTAGCCATTAGAGAGAATGCAGGTTTAAGGCACTTCCACATTGGCTTCACCTTGCAGACATGGAGCTACCCACTAGATAAATGCCAATATTGCATGAAGCAGTCCAACACAATGGCTGCACTGTGGGAGTATACACATGAAGTTATTACAGGAGCAGGCTGCACTACTGCTGCACAATGAATCACCACCAGAAGGAACTGTTTGGAAAAGTGTCTTTTGTATTTGTTATGTCAGTAAAAATCTAGTAGTTTTGTTGTTGTATAACACAACATTTTAGGACACCGAGTACTCAGTGAACCTCAGTGGAAATGTACAGTGTCGTCAACAGATGTGATTATCTGGATTAGGACAGTCTCTCTCCCTCTCTCCTGACCCTCTCAATCGTCCAATGGGAGGGAGGGAGAGGGACAGACAGTGGGTGGGAGGGGGGTGGACAACAGGTTTCACTGTGCTGGCAAACATATTGTACTTCGGCACACAAACAACTCTTCCTATAAATCTGAGCCATTCAAATGGACATGTTTATCAAAATTTAGCTTTCCATTCTGTTTTTAAATCCCATTTTGTTTGGTGGATGTTTTAGCGTCCTTTGAAAGATCAGTAAAGATGATTAAGACCATATTTCAACATGCGAAGAAACATCCTGGGGTAGGTTGCATTATATTCATGTAACTATTGGGATTTGTGATTATTTGTAATAATTAATGTTTAATATGAAGCTTTAATTGCCATATAGCGACATATAAACAAGGCCTTATGTGTCTTTTGTTAATGTTCATGATTGTGAATACATTTTCTGGGAAGTTGGGTATTGGATTATTAAATTGTAGATCATCAACTCTGAATTTACTGAATGATGAAGAAGACTTCACAACCTATGAGGATAAATATACTGTACTTATGCACTACAGTATATGCCCAGAGGGTTCACATGTGCAGTACATATAATAGTAGACATGAATTGAATTACATGATTCTACAAGGGCCTGCACAAAGCACATTTTCAAAGATTTACAACCTAAATGAGAAGAAGTAATAATAGTAGAAATAAAATGACAAATTGTGCAATGTTAGTGGAAATATTATTCTGCATCTGTTGCTGTCCTGTTACCAAGAAATATCATAAAATGACCCATCTTGCGTCTAACTTAGAAGTGAACTTAATGAAGTGATTTTATGTTTTACGAGGAGTTACTGTAAAACCTTTTCTGTAGCAAATATTAACATTTAAATAATATTAAACACCAACTATAGCTAATCATCTCAGTTGTTTAAAATAAGTGCTGTGACTGCAAATAATTATTTTGCACCATTGGAATATTATTTTCCTATAATTTCCTTTGCAAGTATCACCATAAAATGAGGGAGGAAAGACACAGAAGCTGTCTGTGCTTGTTTTTTTCTGTTGCCTGAGAGCTATGCTGAGGGTGACCCAAATTTGTGGATTGACGGGGTTGGCTTGGCAGTGCACCAGAAAAGTAATAAGGGCAGCAGCAGTATCGAACCCAAGCAAGTATAAAACACTTCCTATATCGGTCAGGCTGAATGGTAAAAGGTGAAACACTCCTTGTGTGGCACAAAATAAAGAAATCAGCACTGGGGAGAGGACAGCTCCCTACACACAGGCCTATCTTCATTGCTCGCTTGGCGTGTGTGTTCGTGAGTGTGTGATCAAAGCTGACCTGCTTCTGTGTGTTTGTGTGTGCACGGCTGTTTACTTGAATAATCGAAGCTGAGCATCTGCACTTGTCTGTGTCTGTGTGTACATGCCAGTACAAATTTAGTGTGCACTATGAACTCTTAACATACTTGGAGAAGAACCGATAAGTTGATGACATTAATTGCTGGCAATTCAGCTCATCAGTTCATTTTAAAAAGCAAAAAACAACGGTCATTAGTTCCAGCTTCTCAAATGTAAGCATTCGATGCTCTTTTTTTCTATTGCTGCAAATATATCTTTTTTTGTTTTGGACTGGTAGTCGAACAAAAAACCTTTCTCAGTATAGACTACAAGTTTAAACTTACACTTTTGGGAAATTTAACTTGTCATGTTGAACTCAGGAGTACAAATTCCTGACAATGGGAGCATGCAGTACACTCAACTTGAAACTGGGACAGCAGTGTTGCTAGTGTACTAGCTCATGTGCTAGCTGATTACACTTCAACAAAGCAATGAGATAATCTCATCTGAAAGGTTTTCTGTAGCATTGAACTGTGTAGTCCTGGAGTTGAGTCAATAGATATTCTGGTTATCCTCAATAAAATCTACATGTACAACGAACTGACATTCAGTATGATACGCTACACTGCCCCTGTTTGTTTGAATTCACATATATTTACTGTATACATTTTTTACTGAAGCGTGGCATGATCTGAACATATTTGTAGCCAGAGGAACACAGGGGCAGCAATATTGTACATTATTAACTACCAATGAAAAAAGTGAACCCTAAATTTACCTTCAGGCAATCTAATTTGGAAGCAAGAAAGCTTAGATTGTGTTGTTAAAACCTAAGTTTATTTTACAGAAGTTATTATATCTAATGTTTAAAATGCTATTGAGATACCACTACCACTGATGAATAACCAAAGGCCTGCTGAAATGACTGCTCCACAGGATGACAAATAATGGTGACCTGCTGGTCATCTTGGGGGTTGGCTGACAACGTGCTGAGTCGACCCGCTAGCCCAGCTAGTCCTCATATCTCTCAAAACAAGTTCTCAAAGCGAGTTTTCAAGAAGCCATTATTTTTTATAAATCAATCACATATTCAAAATCTAAATTATTACTTTCTTACCTGAAATGATCTCAAAACTTAATTTTAACAGTTGTGAGTCTGGCTCATGCTGCTGTTTTCATGTGAAATACATGCTGTATGTCTACCCTAGGTTCACACAGGTCAGCTCTCAAAGCATCCTCGAAAAAAACAGAAGAACACTTCTGGGCATCTGGATCATACTAATAATTATTATTATAATAGTTAGTATTATATAGTATTATTATGTTAAAAAATACCTCACAATAATGACAGTTATCACTAGTTTTAGTCCTAAGGACAACATTTAAAAAATCGTTACAATACTGACATTACTGTGCAACTATAACTCAGTTGTTGAACAGTTGTGTGCTGAGTAGTTTGAGTATGTAACTGAGGGAGAGATATTTTCTTTATTTCTCTACCACAGCATTATGGTAGTGAATATCATCATTTTATAACCAGGCAGTCTCCTAATCAACAAGAAGGCAAGTGACAATGCAATCAGACAGAAGACAGATGTCTAGATACAGCTGAGCAGAGACATCCGTCAGTTCAACGTGATCAAACTGTCATCTATCTACAGCTTGACTAGACCTGAGTGGGCTGAGAACAGCTGTTCGCAAGTGGTGTGTCTGTCTCTCTCTCTGCGTCTCATACGTAGTGTATCACATAACAAAGTAGACATGTTATGTATGGCGGTGCAGTGTTGATGAATAGATGCTGCACGATGAGATTATTGTCGCCCCTAAGCTTTGGGTGTTTATAAGGTGACATATCACATTTTCCCCTGTCCCCCTAATGTGCTTTTGTATTTTAATTCCTGTCATCATCACCGCTCAGAACATCAAATATGTGCGTCTGTGTGTGTGCAAATACTCCAGTGTGAGTGGGCAGACTTAGCTAAATTACGTGTGTCTCTCGTTCTCTGTGTGTGTGTGTGTGTGTGTGTGTGTGTGTGTGTGTGTGTGTGTGTGTGTGTGTGTGTGTGTGTGTGTGTGTGTGTGTGTGTGTGTGTGTGTGTGTGTGTGTGTGTGTGTGTGTGTGTGTGTGTGTGATGCTGTCGCTCAGTCTGACAGGTATAGTGTTGAGGAGGGGAGGCTGGCACACACAGAGATGCGCCCGCTCTCTTCGATCGCGTCCTTGCCCGTTCAACCCAGGCTGACAGTGAGCTGCCTCACACATGGCCTGGGCCTCATGCATATGGAGGAGGGCAAGGAGAGGAAAAACAGGAATAACAACTACCTCTGTGTGTGTGTGTGTGTGTGTGTGTGTGTGTGTGTGTGTGTGTGTGTGTGTGTGTGTGTGTGTGTGTGTGTGTGTGTGTGTGTGTGTGTGTGTGTGTGTGTGTGTGTGTGTGTATTTCACACAGGTGTATGCTCACAGTACATATCACAGCCACCCACTTGATAGAATATGTTTGTTTACCTTTATATGCCTCTGCATTGTGGGACTAACGCTTTCCTTCTCTCCTCAGTTAATCCCTCAATTTTTCTTTGTGACTGTGGGCATGACAGGGGCCACCTGCTACCTGATCCGCCTGGCAAAAGGGCCTCATGTCACGTAAGTCTGTCCATTTGTCTACATTCTTAATCGTTGTACTAATCTTCCAGCTTGTCTGATTTTACAGCTTTCCCATTATTGTCAGCTAAATCCAAACCTTGGATACTTAAGTGTGGCTATTCGTGTTTTACATGTTTATGGTGTTTGTTGTGGTTCACATAGTAGCCAAAAATCATTCGTTCAAAATGCACTTTCAGCCAAACTATGTGTTTACGAGGAGGGATCAAAATAAATTCCTGGAATTATTCAATTATACATCATTAACAAAATTATAAATCTTTCAGTAATACCTTTCTAATCCCCTTCAAAGTACTCTCCTTGTGAAGCACTTTTCCCATTACTTCTCCTGATTCTGGAAACATTTCCTGCACTCATTTTTTGTCACTGCACCCAGAGTTTCCTACATTTTTGTCCTGAATTTCTTCCACAGTGTTGAAGCTTCTACCAATTTTAGTCTAAGCTGTAAACATACACTACCTAGCAGCAAATCTACACACTACTCCTCTGCTATTGTTGGCATCTGAGAATTTGGCCCTCCCTGGTATGTATTAATCTTTCACACTATGTGCAAGTTTTATGTTTTCATTCTATGTGTACTCTGTGAGCCACGTCAAAGACAACTTTCAGTCACCTTTGGATGGACAAAAAAGTTTCTCTGATTCTGCAAGTTTGAGTACAATTTGACATTTTTCAAATTGTCACCACAGTTGGGATGCAATACCAGGCTCCATTTTGAATCTGTGTCCAGGTTGGCAATAACATACAGAGACAGAAAAACACGACTAAGCTTTGATACAATCTTTCATCTCTCAATCCCTCCAGGATTTCATCGTTGTTTTTTTGTTTGTTTGTTTTGTTTTTGTGATTATTGCGGCCAAAGATGCTTGATTTTGCAGCTGCAATACATTAACACAATTTGCAATACAAATGTGCGCTCTTATTGTGGGAATTGGGGAAAAACTGCAAGCAAAGTGATAAATAAAGCAATTTTTTGATGTATATGTATTTTCTGAACTTGACCATACATGAGTTTCATTTATAAGCCTGTATCAAATACAATTTCACTATTCAACATTAACACCAAATAAAATCAGTCAATAATGCCACAAAAATACATCCATTAATATAAAAATAAAGTATGCCCATCTTTGCTGTCTGAACAATGTGTCAACTAGGATTCTTCTAACTAAATGCCAAGCTCATTTGGGAACATTTGGGAATTGTTTTGCAAGGTCTGTGTCAGCCATTTTTGTTGGCAGGTGAGATTTGTCCATCTTCTACCTGAATGCAAGCCTGAATATTTGCTGAATGCGCACAGCCATAACATAAGTTACCACTACACGTAATGCAAAAATTGGTCCAAATCGCAAGTAGTCAGTTGATTAGTTCATTTCATGTGGAAACGTTACAGTAATTAAGCAAGAGATTTCTTAAATCTGCGTTAATTATGTGATTTCAAAACTCATAATTTCCTGGACGGACTGATCTCTTCTCACTTTTTCTTATTGCCAATGTTCAAAACATTAATGTAACAGACTCGTCATTTTTTCCTAGCGCTATCTGTTTCGCTGTAAGAAATAACCAGCATCACCAGCAGCAGATTATATTGACTATACCTTATTAATGTAAATTTTGTAAGTGACTTGCTCACAGGCCAAACCAATAAAAGAATAAATAGCTATTGTCTAGTTAATGTGTATTCAGCCAAAAATCGTTTGTTACTATGTATTTACACAAAAGACGTAAGCATTGAGACACAATACAATAGAAACATATCTATAACAAGTGTTATAGATGTAAACATATTTCAACTTGAGAGACAAAGTTACGCTCGTGAGTAGATTCTGATTTTGTTGTTAAAGAGAAACGAGAGAGTGTTGAGTCAAACTAATCGCGTCAATCATTTCAGTAGCTGGAATCTCCCAGTTAAACTTTCACAAATAGATTATAAATATTTAAATCTGATCATCTTAAAAGGGCTGAATTGGGACGATAAGTTTTGGAGGAATTGAAAATACAGGCAACAACTGTTTTTGTCAGATTAGGGTTGCAAATTCCACCTTTCATGTCCTTTATAGTTTGGATTGCTTACAAACATTGAAAAAAAATTTGATTCAATATAAGTCATTTATTAGACACTGGATTTAGATTTGATCAAAATCATAGAACACCAACCCAAACAGCTAACCCATGCACATTTTTTTTATATCTACATATCTTGAGTTTAAGTTGACAACAAAAGCAGCTAGCTGTATTAAATTGTCATATCTCTGAAGCTGTAATTCATTTGGCACCAAAACAACAGAACAACCCTGCTGAACTCAGTGACCACACACATACAGTAAATGTGCACTGTTCGTGTCCTATTTTGGGCCACACAGCAACACTTGTTCTGAGGGTCAGCCATAAAGCCTGACCTCATCACCAGCTGGTGATGAGTGCTGCGGTCAGTGGCTGACTCTCTCTCAGACAGTGTTTGTGGTATTGCTCACACTGTAATCAGTTTCTCTGTCTCTTTGTTTGTGCTTTGGCGGCATGACGTGCCGAAGGAGGGATGGGGGTTTGGGGAGGAGGGATGGACAGTTGCAGTGGAGCACTATGAAATCCAGACTTTGGTTAATGAACAGAGGCGCACTGCCAAGTCACTGGGCTGAGTTCACCTCATCTCATAATCACCTCTCTCTTTCTCCAACTTGTCTCCATCGAGCATCTTCATATTTTTCTCTGTCCTTCTGTTCCTCTGTGTCTTCTTCTTCCTCCTTATTGCTTACAGCTTCTTTTTCTTTGCATCAGTTCTTTATGTTGTTCTTCTTATGCATGCCTCTTTCATTCTTATATTGTGTCTTTTTTCCCCCCTTTCCTCCTCTCTTTATCGTCTACACTCTGAAACTTTGCACATTTGCAGCTTCTGGGACAAGAACAACAACCCAGAACCCTGGAACAAGCTCGACCCAACCTACCAGTACAAGGTGACTATTTCCCAGTTGCACAACTACCTGCCTGGTCACACCAATTATACCAGCCAAAAAAAATGATCCAGATATTCAGTTTTCATTCACTGATAATCTCACATTCAACATTTGTCTTAAAACGCCACAAAATAGATTTAGACCAACTGGCAAAGTAATGTCAGCTCAACATGGCTGCTTCCTGGCTTTCTTTTACATCTGTTCAAACTAAGTCAAACTAAATGTTTTTCAAAAACAAATTAATGGAACTGGAGCTTTTAATGGTCAGTAATAATTTGCTGAACAAGGCCAGAGCTCCAGACAAACTAATGAAAATATTAACAATGCTGACCCAAAATGAAGCAGAAAAACAACCAACTGATGGGTCCCAGAAGAGGAGATCTGGATGATGTGTTTTTCAGAGAACAGAACGTTTTTTCTGAGGGTTTCAAGGCTGCGTTGCTTGCCCGTGGAATGAAAGTCGCTGCAGACAAAAGGTCAGGACATGGCATGTTTAATTCTCGATAGCGAGGCAAAGGTCTCAAATCGAAATTCCACTGAAGTCCAAACAATGATCGTAATGAGGAGGGGGAAGAGGGATAGAGAGGAGGGAGAAGGTGGGGAGCTGAGGGTTTTAATGGCAGACCAATCAGGAAAAATACATGGGTAGAAAATGATCTGTGCTACTGCAAAAATGTGTGTTTTTCATGGTTGGGGAGCTCTGATATATGTTGAACACATGCATGCAGTTGCACAATGTATTATCTATGATATATGCAAACTAAAAGCCTCAGCAACACACCAATCTACTGAAAAAATGAGCAACCAAGAATCATGGTAAATAAACATGTTTGTGTGAGCAAACATGCATATAAGTGTACATCTATATCGGGTCTATGAGGAGAAAAAAACCAAACTGTTCACTCCCACTTCTTTTCTTTTTTTTTTTCTCGACACGTTCTCCTAAAGACAGCACTGATGAATTTAATTTAAGCAAAACAGATTTAAATGTATTCCTCCTGCCCTCCACAGTTAGTGGCCGTCGACACTGACTACAAGAACCTGAAGAAACAGGGCCCTGACTTCTAAAGGTCCTCCAGCAACTCCAGGGGCACCAAGTTTCGGCAGGACCTCCTGCTGTCGCCTTAGTGCTGTGAAACGTTTTCCTGGATATTTCCTCAGCGTCACATCACGCTCCTCTCATTTAACTCTGTAACCTTGTGAACAAAAATCTATTAAAGATCACAAGAATCCAAAGGCTGTTTCTTCAGTGAGTGATCTTATACAATGTCCTTTGCAAATAAACAAATGTTTATACGCGTTGATGTTAGTTCTCTTGTATGAGCCCCTCAACTGGGAGGTCAATACAGAATACATCTGATACAGAAAAGTAATGTTGAATCTAAATGTCTGGATGTCGCTGCACTTGCCCATAACCCACAGCAATGTGGAAGTGATGATGTTTTATGATTAATTAAAAAAAAAAAGAAATCACCATAATGATATGTACCACATTCTCTTATGACATTAGCTTTTTCAGTTTTGTTGTATAAGTTTGATGTATTGAGGTTTGATAATACACACACAGAATATTCACAGACCTATAGGCTTAATAACACACATGTGTTTATTATAATCTGCTAAATTAGCAGTTCATGTAGGCCTAAAGGGAAAATTAACACATCCGGGTACATGTGACTGAAATCCATGAGGGGCTCAGTCTGCACGTCCACAGGGCGGCTATTTGGATGCAGCCTAATTCTAAAAGTGGTCGTGATTAAAAGTGTCTGTATTTAAACCTGCCTTAACTGCTTTTTGGCCACTTGGCGGCAATGCAAACAAGTTGTGAACACTGACATAACATCATCTTTTAAGTTAATATGCTGAACTTTTTGCTTATTTAGACATCCAGCAGTTATGCAGCAACATTATCATTCATTTACACGTAATGACTATAGGGCCAATATTTGGTGTATTTTACTTCTGTTTTTGGTCTGTATTAACTCCTGAGGAAAACATCTGGCTCTCTAGATGTTAAATGCTCCACTATGTCCACCAGCTGGTCCCCGACTGTGTCTGTTTGCCATTTGGTGCTGAGCTGGTAGTGTACAGTGGGTTTTTAGAGCTTCTTCTCTGAAAACAGCTGACTGCTGTGCAACGCTTAAGGATGCCAACTTAAGGATGTATGATTGTCCAGGGGAGAGTAAAAAAAGCACTAAGGACAAAATTATATGTGTCTGGGACAAAATGTCAAGGCAAATTTCAAAAAAGGTATTATTTAGATAAACTTACCACATATGGGAATCTAAATTGTTACTTTCTTGCCTAAATTAAAAAAAAAAAAAAAAAAGTAATAAAGTGACATATTAACAGCAAAAATACAACAGCTTTTAACCTGGCCCAATTTAATCTCCACTATGACACCACCGCTGTAGGTGTTACACCGTATTTGGTGATTTATCACATTTTGTGGCCTTCCCCCGATATTCCTCTCACTCCTCATACCTAACCAACCATCACAGGTCAAAGAATCTAAGGAGTCACCAAATACTGTGTATCACCAGTTGGTGCAAATGCATTCTGGGATACCCTGTCAGCTTCCGATGTAGTGAAAACCCAGCAGTCAAAAAATGCTGAAGTGTCTGAAAAACACTGACTGTAAAGCAAATAAGCCTCCTGAAGAAAACCACAGTGACAGCTAAAACTGTGGAGACATGAAGTGTTGGTATCTTCCTCCCACAGCTCCCTACATCTCATGTCATTATGTCTAATAATGACGTGAGATTTAGGGAACAGGAGAACATCAAAGAAGAAGTGCAATTTATTTCACCAATTTTCAGCGACAGCAGAAGAACAGCTGTTATGTGTGACCATTATGCATGGCTGCACATTTAAAAAAGCACAATAACCCGACTTGAAGATTAAGTAAAACCATCATCGCAGTGATATCTCATGTACATTATTAAACATAAATGATGATCAATGATTCATTTTATAGCACCCATATTGAAACAAACTTTTCAAAACAGCTTAAACAGCCAATTTAGAATAACACCGACTGATTAATGATACTGGGAAATAACGACAAGTGTAAATAAAGAGTGATAAAAATTCATCACTCATACATAAATTTGGAAGTTTATAAAATGCAAAAATGGGGGGGGGGGGCAGTAAGGAAGTAAGGACATAATAAGACTGATGTACATATGAACTCAAAATAAATTGAACTGAATGTTAAACTACGAAGCTGCATGCTGTTAAAGATACAATTAAGGATTCAGGACTTCCACGGCAGACCATAGTGTGTCATTGAAGTGATGACAGTTACTGATACAAAGTTAAAAAAAACTAGAGCTATTATGTAGAATGAAACAATTTCAGTTTGGGACAATGGTGGTTGCGTCCAGAACAGCTGAAAGTAGAATTCGGAGCAGTTCGAGCCCTGAAGCTGGAGTCAAAAACAAAACAACGAAAGCAATGAGATTGAACCAAACAGTAAAGTTAAAGTCAGACAGTTAAACAATGAGCTGACACTTGCTATAAATATCCCTAAAGCTGAGGAGAGCTGCAGTCTGTTGGTTCATCATTACAATCAATGCCTCTGACATCACACATTTAGAGCTGCACTAATCAATATCTTCATATTAGCAACTGAACAAATGACTCGGTATAATGTGAAAGGGTGACAAATCTAAAAAAGTCATTACCTGATTTTGCAGTCCTACTCAGCCCTATGGAACAATTTAGCGTCTTTGAGCTAATGTTTTGCTTTCACCGCTGGCAACTTTGTGCTCTTTGCATTGAGTCTGCTCTCACAAGTCTCTTTTCCAGTTGCAGCAAATAGTTGTGTTCAGAAATAAAGCTCTGATATACCAAGTGCATGCTCCATGGCCACCACCAAACAGCAGACTGACACAAGTTAGCACCCTCAGGAGTTGGTAGAAACCAAAACAAATCTAAAAGGAGAATGAGAAACAACAGATGCAAGTGATCTATCCAAAAGCTTTTGAAATGTACTGCAAGTCAGTATTGTGCACTTCATGACATGCATTAGGCAACGCATTAGGTAACACATCAGGTCATGTTTTTTAAGTTCCAGTAGTTGAAAACAGATAGTCGAGACTTTGTCCTGGACCTTTAAGTTAAGGAGAATCTCCCTCCTCACTACACTGCCCTGCTGCCCAACTAATAAGTGTGACATTGCTATGGATACACATGAGCAGCCAATATTGGTGGCTGGCTGTGTTAAAGAACTCATGAACCCTCTACAAAATCAAAATCTTGCTTTAATTTCCAAGGGAAAAACATTATTTACTGAGCTCATCACTTCAAGAATCCAGCGCTGCTGTGACAAGTAAGTCACACATGCACTCATGCTGAGATATGAAGTTGCAGATGAAGAGGACCAAAATAGAAATCAATCATGCGAGATGAATATTTGTGTGGGTCATAGAGCTCTTTTAAACCAGTTTTCAGTCCCAGAAAGATGCAGTCCAAAGAGACAAATCACTGAACTGTTTGATCACTATGTGTCTCTAAAGACCAAAACATTTTTTTCACCTGTGTGGAACAGGAAAATAAGACTCAGAATTAGTAGTTTCTCCAAATATGCCTCCTGCTTGCATAATTCTCCCGTGTTGGAGAGTTCATTGAGTGATGAATGTTTGTGTGCAATTCTGCTCTCACTTAGTACCACTGTACACCATATACCAACAAAATCCCACTCTAACAGCACACAAACTGTCTCAGTGTCAGACCCCTGAGCTCTACGAATACACAACCTATGTTTCAGACCCTGCATGCGTCCATTTATGTACATGTGTGTGTATCTGCTCCCGTTAAATAGCAATATGCTTCCAGCAACAGCGTGGTGACCTGCCCAGTGGGTATTGTCTGTTGCTGGGTGGTGATTTGTGTGTGTGTGTGTGTGTCAGATGCACAAAACCTGCACACACACACACACACACACACACACACACACACAGGGGAGGGGGGACAGTTATTATCCAACCTGAACAGCTTCACAGGTCGTGATTGCATTGCCTCAGTGTGTTAGTATCAGTATAAAACTTTGAAGCAGAGGGTAATGTGCACCATTGGCTCGACATCAAATAACTTACCAATTAGGATAAGAGCCAGTAGAAAATGGTGAGATTGTATTTCTAATGTCATATTTTCTCATCCATTTTTTAAGCCATTTACTATACACTGTCTAATTCTTTCCAAATAATGTCACCTGAACACACCACTCCTCCTCAAAAATCTGTTCCTTATCTAGTAACATCTTCATTGCCTGCTCTTAGTCATTTTTCCAACTAGTTAAATAGCAGTGAAATAGGATTACAGAGCTAAATTACTACATTCACATGGCTTCAACAGTTAGTGAGTGTGTCAATAATCTCTTGCCGTCCTTTTACAAAACATGCAATCTCACTGAAGTCTCAGTAGGCAAAAAAGTATGGCAGTGTGTGATTAAGATCTCAGATTTACAAACAGGTTGTTTGTCATTTTTCTACCTCAGTTGACACACTTTCTTCAACATGCAGAGACTTAAGCTCTTGTCAGAGACAGAAAGAGAGAGATTGAGAGAGACCATCTCCTCCTCGATTACATCCTCTCTGACGAGCAAGAGTGGATATTTTTAGATGAGGATTAATTTTAATGGGTGAGATAAGATGTGAGTCGTGGGTGGAGGAGGGACGAATAAATAAGTAAATAGGACATGCCGCAAAACAGGAGGCAACGGTGGCAGCGTTGGGGTAGTGTGGCTGTTGTTGCGAGGCCCTGGGCAGATCCACTGATCCAGTGGAGATAGTGAGGCTTTTCATCCTTTAATGTTTTCTCCCAGAGCTCGAACATCAAAATCAAAGAGCAACCCAGCCTTTGTCCATAACTCCAAACGAGGCAACCTTTCCATTTGTACTAGCATCTTCAGTTGGTCAAAACCACAAAACTGAGACAAAAATCGAAAATTCTATTTGTCATAACTGCAGATCAAAGTTATAAAAAGTTGCTATGTGCAGACAATGTGTGTGTTTTTTTTATATTTTAGGGTTACAAAACTTAGTTAACTTGATCTGCATCATAGTGATGTAATGTAATGTATGACAGACAAAACAACCAAACTATAGAGAGGTCATTTCAGTGGAGTCCTGACTCTATTTCTACAATATTCTACAACCTTAATTTTTTAAAACCCAACAGTGTCCAATCTGACTCATTATCATTCTTGTCTTAAAGGTGATTCAACATACTTTATTTCCTCTAGCCTGCAGACTGCTATGCACACTTCATTTGCAATGTGACATCCACTTCCCCCTCATCTTTCTAAATAATCTGTGAATTTGAAATTAATATAACAGTGATTACCATTTATTTTTACAGGCAGGTTCTTGCAAAAGTTTTCTGTTCAGGAGGCAAATATATAACTTGATTCCTAATGTTACACATACAGGGACAGATGTCCCAACAGTGATTTCTGTTTATGTTGTCCCATTGCAGAGGTTTTGAAAATGTTTTTTTCGAGTTAGTCGAGAGAGAATTCGTGCTGAAATATCTTCCCAGAAATTCATCTTACTGCATCTTTGATGTGGAGCATCTGTTAGTTTAACAGCCGACTTTTGGTGTTGATATAGGTTCAAAACTAACTTTTAAAATCAATTAAAGATGGAATAAAAACATGTACTGAATACTGAAATTAATGGCTAAGAACATATTAATGAACACAAACATTTCAGCATCTGTAAACCACATAGCTACACGATATGCTGAGCTGACCAATACACACTGCTGAACCATAACACAAGGGAGCCACTTGTGAACACGGCTGCAGATAGAAAAACAGACAACAGCACATCCCACTAAAAATATAACAATGTGCCAGGTAACATCCTGCCTGTATGAATTCCTAAATATGCCAGCGGCATGTTTATAATATACAGCATGAGAATAGAGCACACTGTGTGAAAAGCAGGACAAAGAATTGTGCTGCATTGGCAGTCCTAAAATCTCTCATTGCTTCAGGAGTGAGGAGAGTCCCCATTAAGTTAGAGGAGGTGACAAAAAAAAAAGTTTCATTTATTGGCGCCCTGCTGCAGGTTTACGGCAGGTGTGAAAAAAATGGCGGTTCATTCAAGAAACATGTGAAAGACGACAATAATTCTATGGGTATAAAATTGATAAAATGGGTGTAACTGGCACTTTCAGACACCTACGCACTATCTCACTGTCTACACACACACACTGCACTTCTACACACTGACATAATTCATTTCCTAGTCCCAAACTTCAACCTTAAATCACAACTACATGTCCTCAAATGAACCTAAACCTTGCATCTAGCTTTAACCGTCAAACAGTCCTTTGAAGAACCAACTGAGCACCAGCCAATATGTCCTCACTTTGAAAAAATGTCCCAAGGTCTAACACGTTGATCCTCACAGAGATATCACACACATACACACACACAGACATAGTGACTGTCAGATCTGCCTTACTCTCCCAGATCTGGGACACTGTTCAGCAATTAATTGATGAGGGAAAGATTCCCTCGTCCTCCTGAGTATCATCTAAGTGTCATTAATCCAGCTGATAGTTTCTTTCCTTGTACCTACACTTTTTTTCTGCTTTCTTTTATTTGTCTCTCTGTCAAGTACAAACTTTGTAGAGTTTAAGGAACTAAAAGGAAATGGCCCTATCTTTTGCTTGGTGATTACGAATTTTTGAAGAGAGATTCATACAGCGTTTTATAACCTTTAACTTCAGAAGAAATGATTACATTTGTAAAATGTATTTCCTTGTATGATGATGATAAAAGGATTGTTCGATATGAATCTTTGGGGAATTGATCAGAAACCACATATTCAGCACTTAACATCTCCACTTACTCATTTGTTGAGGAGACCCTCTTTGACTTCATCCAAAGGTTTTTAAAGCAGTTTTGTGGTATGAACAATAGTATTGAAGTTAAAACACTAAATGTCCAAAGGCACGATGAAATGTATTTAAATGAGAAGTTTATCTCTTCAGGGCCACCAAAATCCACTTCAGGGCCACTGTTACTGCAGCACTGACTTGCTTTTAGTTAAGTGATTATAAGGGAGTATAATTACACTTATTGTAAGTGCTTTCAAAGTTGTCCAACATCTGCCAAATACATGTAATATATCGCAGGAATATGAAAATGTAACATTGCAACAAGTGTTACATAGTGAGGTTTAATTTGACTGATTAGAACTCTTCTCAGGACTGCATCTGATTCTCCTCTTACCTTTGCTGCACCTTTATCATTCCTATAAGCACACAGAGTTCAGTGACCTCACACAAACCCAGAATAAGCGAAAACACCCGCGTCTGTGTGCAAGACATTTAATATTGATTGGTAATTCTTTTCTATTAATGTTAAATGTTCAAATTTTCTCCTCCCTGTTTTAATTCTATCCACTATTTTATTCAGGGTGTGCCTCATTGTGCTGAATTTATCAAACTCTTTCTATAATAGATACAGTTAAGTGCCACAGGAACAGGCTAAACTTGTTTTATTATTGTTATTAGCAGTAGCAACAGCAGCAGGTGCAGTATAGTATGGGAGGATTAGGATGGGGATTAGGATTATTGCACAGACAGGACACCCGCACACACTGAAGTGAAGCCTCTCACACTATGAGAAACACTCATGTTTCATTATGAGATCATTACGGCGCATTAGTGTGGCTCGGATGTCTAAATATGACTTGGAACATCATTACATCCAACTGACAGCTCCCCCTGTTTATATTTAGATGTTTTTACTATCAAATCAACTTCTGCCAGGTTTAATTATGACATCCACGCAGGTACATTCATGCGTACTATAACTACACACACACACACAGATATGACAGACTGAAGATACATTTCTAATTAATTGCAGACATTGTCATTTATCCCTCTCCTCATTAAACAGGGGGAGTTTTAAGGCTTTGATATATGACCAACATTATGAGGAAATGTACCAGATGGGTAATACTGTGTACAATTATGACAATTACAACTGAAGAGCATTTTTTCTTGCTTATGGACCTATTCATTTTACAGAGTGATTGTACAATCCGTTCCACTGCTAAAAATGATCGTTCAGCTGTGTTTCTTCAAAGTGATTAAAGAAATGTGTTGATTTCAATGTTAGCCTCACTGGTACACACACACACAGTCTGGATACAGTGAGCACTTAAATATAGTGCTGAAACAATTAGGCGATTAAGTGATTAGTCAAGCTGAAAAGTAATTAACTATTTCGATAATCTACTTATTACAAAAGATGCACTAGTGTCAACCTCTACAACGTAACAATTTCACTGTTCATATGTGTGGGTTGGTCTGCGGGTCAAAAAGACATCTGATGACACCAAATTTCAGTCATTGTGAAGGGCAGTTGTCGGTTTTTTGTGACAATATACAGACCAAAGATTGTTTGATTATGCAAAACATTAAAGATCCACCCTACGGTATATTTCACAATTATTATATTAATAACAATAAAAATATGACTTTTTATGAGGCATATAGAGCAAATGAGTAGAGCAAATGTGCATACTGTACTTAAATAACCAATTTAAGTGCAGTAAGTTCTCAATAGTCTGTTCATCCACTTATAATGATACAACAATGTAACAAATGTATGCAAACTGTTTGCATCCAAAAAAAAAACAAAAAAACCACACCACCTAAACTGTTACTAGTAGTCTCTTTAAATCGCTTTATACAGCTAGGCCCTGATACATGTATGAACGCTCCAACTATGGCTCCAACAATTAATCAAATGAAACAAATCTCCGCCAGGTGTGTACAGTCAAGATGGCGCCAAAGATAAGGAGAATAGAAGAGAGTACATATAGTTATTATAAAGAGTAGTTATTTACACTCTTTTAGGTTTTAATTAGTGTAAATGACTATTGTTCTTCTCAACATAAAGTCCTTAAAACCCGAAATCCTGTTTTTTCTTACCAAGTCACAGATTCTAAAGTATGTGCTTTTAATGGGGTCAGCCTCATGTAGGTCAAAAACAGTCGCCTTCTGATCCAAAATATCAGCTGTCCTGAAAAATTCTGAAGTGCATTTGTCTATAGACAAGTCATATAACCTGGATACCAAACAGCAATCTAATATTTGCATAACTTGTTTCAATATCAGATATTCTTGTTTTTTAAAGATATGAAATGTTTCATAGTTGCTGAAGAAACATTAAATAACTATCTAACATTGACTGTTCTGTTTTCAGACCTGTCAAAACATATTGACAGTGACACCAAATGTATGCTGTTGAATGTACTTGAAATGCACTGCCTGTCTAAACCTGACTAAGAATGGATCACATGCATGTAAACTCAGTATGGTCACACATGCTGGACCCATCTGTATACTGTGCAAAGCATCTGATGCTGCGATCATCAGAAAACAAAATTACAGGGCAGGGGCCAAACCTATCAATACTTATTTGAAAACCCACTTTCAAGGTACAGAAATTTGGCCCTCATCCCCAATCAATTTAACATGGCATCAAGGCATGATGGGTTTCCCTAGGTGAACCTATACTCCAAACTATAGCAGTTGTTGTTCACTTGCGGCCCCTACTGGCCACTTAAGAGTGAGGAGTCAGCAATCAGTGGCATTATAAAATAGTTTTAAAATCCCAGCAATTGCAAGAGGTCCTTGAGCATACAGTCATAAATGTGCACACAAATGTTAGGCTGATGAGTTTAGAGATTATAGCTGACTGGCAGAAATAAAAATCCAATCCACCAGTGACCACCAGTGTCAAATGATCAACCAACCAATAAACAACCAGTAACCAGTACAGTACTGTAAATAACAAAGCACAGAAACACAAAAAGCAGAATCAAGACATCATCAGGAGATACAGTAACACAATCAGCAAACACTTACTTAGTGATGATGAAGGTCAGTTGAATGCTTTGGGTCTATGGTCTGAAGGTCTCCACAGCACAAGTGTCTCTGCATGCTATGGTTGGTTTGACTAATGTCAGACTAAAATGACTCATTCTTTCCTGCAAAAAAGTCTCCATGGTGCCACGGGTTCAGGGAGGTTAACAAAAGCTACATACATGAGCAGTAGAAGCAGCAGCTATAATAGCTGGAAGTGTTTTTGGCGGCGTTTCCACAGTTAACAAGCCGTGGCCCAGCAAGCCAGCGCTTAAAATAGCCCGCCCAATCAGAAAAGGTACGCTCGGTTTATGTCACTACAGGTAGAGTATGTCATGTGTGTGAATATAGCACCGCCAACTAGTGGTATGTGAACAAGTTTGTAGGTTCCGTCAACGTGTTTTTTCAGTAATAATCATCTGGAAGGACAGTTTAACAGCGTACATAGCTGAAAATGAAAATGATAATTTGGCTAATTAGCGAAACTTCAAATTGCTGTTTCTTAACTCCTCATCAGACTTGGTTCTAAACAGCAGTGAGGTATAAATATCCTTTTCATACCCTGTAAGAAAATGTATTAACATTATCCTGTGAAAATATTGTTCCATGCTAACTAGGTAGCCTTAAATAGCATGTTTCTATTATATTTAGGAGCAGCGCCAATTTAAACTATTTATATAATAGTGGTTAAATCAGTAGAGGGGTGAGGGGGAGAAAGTAAGGCATGGATAACCCAACCACTCATCATCTGATAGCAAGAAACAAGTGAAATATTTCTTATTCCACTCATATTTTCTCTACACACACACAAATATATGCTCCCACTCTAATCTAATCTCTAATCTGCTACAAATCAGTCAAAAAACCAGAATGACATCTTTCAAAAACGTGTGATTGTGAAGAAAAAGCACGAGTGATCAATGATCGATGAGACAATTATGTCTGAATTATTGGCTTTTATTAGGACTCAGCTAAAATGAATACAAAATGTTCTGTAAAAGGAAGTTAGTTCAAACTGTATTGATGTACATTGACTGGCAACATAGTAGAGATTATCATAGACAAACAGTAGACACATGAATACTGTAGTAAAATACTTACTGGTATATTTTGGCAAAGTCTATTCTATTGGCTGTCAAAGAAAATAGTGATGAGGAAAATTTATGATTTGGTTCACCTTAGAAGCTGTGCAAAGGAAGAGAGTACCACGTTATGTCTAACGCCCTTTTTTCGATTGTGCTGTAAGACCATTTCACAAACAAATCATGCTTCGTCACTGATGCAGTGATAATGACAACATTTCCAATCTGTGAACCAGATAGACAACCAAATACTCTGAAAATGTTGTATCAAATCAAGCTGCTTCACGGTTTACATTGTTGAACGCCATAGAGAAATAAATTAGATCAGGCAGGCAATTAAATCAAGCAGACTGCACTACAAATCATATTTTTCCAGTACAACAAATCAGCTGGTATTGGAAACCTTAAGATACATGTGAAATGATGGTAGTTACATAGTTAATTCTTTTTAAATAATATATAGAAAAGTATATAATCTGTAAACACACAAAAGGAAAGTAGAAATAATCCAGGATGACATTACTGTCATTTGGTTAATCATCTGTCATGACATTACACATAGCAATTAAAACGTGACATCTGTGATATGCTGAAGAACAGAAGATGACAATAACCACAGCGGTAATAGAAAAGTGAATTCTACTTTTTGCAGTTTATGATACTCTACGTTAAGTGTGAAATGTGTTGTGAGCACAGTTTGTAGCGTTGCTTTATTGGACCACAGCCTATTACATGATAATAATATTTAGTCCCCTATAATCTCACATCTGACCTTCCCACTTTGGAGACAACTTGCAGAAATCTCTACTGAAGGAAAATGAAAGGGAAAACTTTCAAATTTGACATTCTGACTACATTTTGGTTGAATTTCTGATTTTCAACAAAATGTCCCCCTGGAAAAAGTGAAAAGGCCAGCACAACATTATTTGGCAGAACACTACTCCATCTCATGAAGCCTCCTCCTGCACCTGGTCTCATAAACAGAAAATGACAGTACAAGGCAAACATGAACCCATCTCCATGTGAATATAATTGCTATATTAGTCACATTGGTTAGGGTGCTGTACAGCAGTAAGACTCATCAGTGTGGCTCACTTTTCTAACTAATTAAACACTAATCAAGTCACAGAGTCTGTGACATCAATAACTGTTGGTCGTTGTTTGACTTGACATGTTATTTTTCCTCTCAAACACCCACGTTAAAGAAATGATGTGCAGTAAACTGAGAAAAATCTTTACACTTAGAATAGAAAATAGATTCTTCAGCTCTACAAAATCTCTGTCAAATGTTTTGTTTCTTTACTGGACCTCGACACGAAGGTCGTGTTTTTACAAGAATAGATTGAAAAGGTGTAAAAAAAACAACAAAAAAAAACAATGTGGTCTCCCAGAACATATTTGAAAAGGGAACTCAAGAGTCATCCCAATTCACAGCCACCAACCACATTTTGGTAGCATGACAGCTCTCTTTCCCCAAATGCACCTCCTCCCAGCCGGCTTTCTGCCACCTGGAAGTTATGCCCCCCTAACTCCATATCAGCTAGTCTAATGGTCATGGAAGCCTGGCATGGGGAAAGGCCTGGCGAAATCTTCGACGCGGTGGCGCAGGTCGGCGATACGAGCCACAGTCTCAGGGTCTTGAAGTAGGAAGTTCTTGAAGTCCGCAAGCTTTCCTGTATAACACATTGGAATAGAAAGAAAAAAATGGTTCAATTTTCAGCTTCTTTTGTTTTATCTTCACTGAACCTGTTGTTTTTAGTTTAACAGACAATATTGCACTCTCTCATGAATACAAAGTTTTGAACAAGCAAATGTTCTTGCTAACCATCAAGCAACACTGGATTCAGTCTCCTTGCTTACTGTGCTGTAGGCTTACCTGTCTTTTTCTTTACATCCAAGGCAATCTTAAAGCCCTCATCCATGAATTCAACAACTTGCACAAAGTCTGCTTCTTTGAACTGCCTGGAGGTCAGAGCTGGAGCGCCTGGAGCAGAAAAGAACAAAATCTGAAGCCTTAAATACAAAGTAATGACTGGTAAATTTCTTCCTCTTCTTTTTCAAGTTCAACTGTCTCTAAATGTTATTGCATTTTTAACTTAGGAACCATGAAATCTTTCGGGTAATAAAAGCAAAACGCTAGAGCTTCTTGACATTTTAGCAATGAATCCACACAAACTACAGATTTGTCAAACGTACACTGATGCCCATGAATGATGGGTCACTACAGTGCACTCAGAATCTCAATAAAATAGACAAATGAGAAGGTAAAATAGTTATACAGATAGTTATACAGTACATAAAATATCTCGCCTTAATTTAATGCTAAAATTGTGCCAGTGTAAATATGGAGCTCTTGAACTTCCTGGAAGATAATTAAAAACCCAAACATGCTTAATTAATCATGATGTGCTCAGCGCTTGTGGCTTAATTGGTGGCTGACTAATTTCCATACTCAGAACTACATTTTAACATTTTGAAAAAGTAAGTAAAAAATTAAGTCAAGATTATGTAAGGTGCAAAGTAAATATCACACAAAAACTACTTGATCTACAAGGTGAGGGGTTTTTTGACACAAAAATGTTGTGAACATACAATTCAGGACCATTTTCTTACCATACCTTTAATGAATATGATAACTGATCTTGTCTGAGTAAAGCTAAAGTGAAGCTGGTCCTTACCTAGCCTGAGGCCACCAGGAGTCAGGGCACTCTTGTCCCCGGGGCAGGTGTTCTTATTGGCAGTGATTGATGCAAGCTCCAGCACCCTTTCGGCCCGAGCCCCGTCAATGCCCTTAGGCCGAAGGTCCACCAGGACCAGGTGGTTTTCGGTCCCTCCTGAAACATTCAGCATTCTTCGTAAAAACTTTTGCAGAGAGGGAAAGTCTGAGGCTTTGTAGACATGCTTCACTACTTCTTCTTTGATCAAACCATATTATCTTTATGTTCAACATGGATATCGTAATGTTACTCAGTGTTAGGGAATTTTTCATATTTAGGGTCGAGCACAGGCCTTGAATTCACAGTAGAAACAGCACTTAACCTTAGAGAGAGAGACACTGTCTTCTCTCCTTGATACACTCGGCAGCTGTCTGGTGTTTTGGGGAAAGCGGGAGTCACTAATAACGGTGACGCAGCATTACATGCCAAGGTCAGATGATATGACTGTCTGACTCCCTAAATACACAGATGGGTAACTATGTGCCCTTGTTTGTAGAACGACAAACCCACAGGCAAATTTCATATACTGCAGATGCAGTGAGTAAGACCATTTATGGGCATATTCATGAAACTATCTGTGAAGGCTTAAAGACTATCCACAGAGGAGTTTCCTCAGAATCATGGTGGCATCATGCATCAGATGGGTTACTGATAATACTTTGATTAGCCTTGACAAAGTTGCAATGAACATTTTCAGCTCAAGAAATCCTGGGCTCCTGTGCACTATCTGTACTATCTGTACATAAAATGAGCGAACATTTTTTTGGGTTTGTTTTGCTTAGTAGAAGCACCAAAAATACACCATCACTCACAACATTTAGATGGATGAGCGCCTCTTACAAAAATGTTTAACTTTAGCAGTTCACTTGAGCAAGAATATGTGCCTATTTACAAGTTGCTTATGCACTGTAACAGTAAACAACACCCTTTTTCCACAGGGTGTATGCAAGCAATGCAAAGCACAATGTAAGCACAAGGAAAGTCTGTATTTTTTTAACGCATCAATTGAAGGCTATACATCAAAAAACAGCTGAGCCCGGCATATAAATTGCAGTACAAGATTCAAGCATTTGCTCACAACCAGAATGTGACCACTTTCATCTGGTTTTATTCACTTGACTGACAGGGCTGCAACACTGACATTAGCCTATTTGCACATCATGAATTTAAATGCAGTTCTGTTTTTTTCCCCCTTGTAATTTGCATTCTGTGACAGGACATTTCTCTTTATTGATGTGTGTTTCCGATATTTCTCTCTGCTGTTTGCTGAGCCAGTGTCTCTTTGGGAATTAAAAGAAAAAGCATGTTTAAATACAAGTTAGATTACCTGATACTAGGGTGTAGCCTTTGCTGAGAAGAGCTGTAGCCATGGACTTGGCGTTCTTTAGTACCTGGGCGATATACTCCTTGAACATGGGAGACTGTGCCTGGACAAAGAATGAAATAACAAAAAAGCTAGAGTAAAATCAAACATACCAGTAATCAACTTTTTCTTAGTAAACAGCAGACGTGGGTAGTAAAGCATTACCACAATGCAAATTGAGTTAGCTATTTTAGAAATTAAATGAGGTGTTTGTTTTGCAGACCTGTCTCAGTGCCACAGCCACACCAGCGATGGCATGGTTATGAGGTCCACCCTGCAGGGAGGGGAAGACAGAGAAGTTGACCTTGTCCTCCAGGTCATACATGATTTCCTTCCCCTTCTTGTCCACAGAGCGGACACCTTTACGATAGAAGATGAGACCAGCCCTGGATAATAAAACAAAAGCATTTACTCACCAGTAAGTATTTTTAAGATATTTTATTTCCCTAAAATTCAACCAAGGTTACATCTCTTGTAAATCACCAGCCCCAATGCACAACTTTGTTGTATTTCTTACCTAGCTCCTCTGAGGGATTTGTGTGTGGTAGAAGTGACCAGGTCAGCATGTTCAAAGGGAGAGGGAATAGCTCTGGCTGCCACCAGGCCACTGATATGAGCCATGTCAGCCAGCATGTACGCCTTAATGTCAGTACATAGCTGAGGAAGAAAAGGAAGGAAAATATGGAACAAAGTTAAAATTCAGATTTAAAAGATTTCAAGAAATCTAAATGCCTTTTCTGCCCAAATCATGTCATTACTTTTATAAACCCGAACTACAGTGTGTATATGGAGAGTGTAGCTTTTTTGTGTGTAGGCCCTGACTTAAGGAAACTGAACTGAAATAACACAATGAATATGAACTGATTGCGTTTACCTTTAATTTAAAAAGGTGTTTTAACCAACAATTTAGTCGTATAGCGCTTTTCAAAATAAAAGTTACAAATGCTTCACATTAAATATCAAACAAGCAGAAGAAAAAGGAAATAAAAAAGAAACAAACAAACAAAAAAAAAGCAAAGCAGAGTAGAAAAACAAGGGAATAAAAGTGAGTCTTGAGAAGTTTGAACTGGACAGTAAGAGGTAAACTATTCCAAAGTTTAGGTACTGAGATGACAAATGCTCAATCTACCTTCATAAGGAGGCATAAAGCTATTGGCAAAATTAACAAATATTCTTGCTTCAGTAACAAGTTATAAAAGTGAGGCCTTTGACTCATAGAAACATTTGTATTTGTTCTGGTAACGCTCTGCCAGTCATCTTCACTTTGATTTAGTTACAAAGGTCTCTCTGCCTTCTGTCTGGTCTCCAGCAAGTGAACCACATGCTCAGGTGGATTAAGGTCAGCTAACTGACTTGGCTTGCCTACTGCATTCTTCTGTTCAGCCTGCAGAACTCCTTTTCCTTACTGATCTAAAATTTGAGTGACTATACAAAAAAAGGAAAATCCTACACTGTTAACCTAATACAGACCCCATAAACCTAAACGTCAGCACACCTCAGCCACTGATTTAAAATGTGTTAATGTCCCAATATTTATGAACCACATTGTGTTTGCATAATTATTCTTGACATATAGAGTGCTAAAGGAAACTACTATAGTTAGTATAAAACAGAACTAAATGCTTCAAATTGCCTCAGTCTGTGTCACCAGTGACCCTTATTTTATTTTTTATTCCCCTGCACTCTGTATTTGTTGAAATGCGAGAAAAAAAAAAGTGAGATACCATCTCTTGGCACTAATACATTTACATTTTCCCCCCACGGTTAAGATTTGTTAACTAACTCTATATCTGTTAGCTGTACCTTTGTTCTTAAAGGGAAGATGTTTCAAATTGGAGCTGGTGTAATTACACTTCAGCAGTTTACAAAGGCCCGAAATATTACAGCACAATTCAATAAATCCTTGCTGTCTATTGCCAGCATTTACTGAAAAAGGCACAAACAATAAATAGCTCGCTAACATGCAAATGACTTGCTGGCGAATGATCAGAGCAGTAAACAATCTTTTTAGTGCTCCAATTAATATGCATTATCATGACAATCTCCCTTCCTCTCATATCAAAACTGGATCAGCACATGTTTATTAGATTAAAAGACAGGGGAGATGGTAGGGTTACTGGAGGGGGTAAAGAACACAAGAGGGTGATGTGCAGTAGCTGATGAACACTGATAGTGAAACAAATTTCAGATTAAAAAAAAAAAAAGAAGAGTTGCTCCAATCTAGGTAACAACACTAAAAATCTGGAGAGGAGCCCGGCCCGGCAGATTTTGCCATAAAACATTGAACAGTTCCACAGAGACATGCCAGGGGGAAAATATGGCCCCACTTCAGGCCCAGTGGCAAAGTAGTTATGGTGTTTAATAAAAACACAGCTCTGTAATGGTGGGACACTCCATCTAATGGTACTAGGACAAGTGCAGCTCTGCAACAAAAGGAAGCAGTCATGAAGCGAATGAAGTGAATCAGCGGGTGGGTATAACAAAACAGATAAAGGGGCCTCTTGTGCACTGTCAAAGAGAGCAGTGAAGTGTGCTGTTAAAAGTTGCTACTGTGTAAGTGTAAGTGTCCACGCTCCGTTCGGTTGAGTAGGCAAAAGTGAAAGAAAGCATCTGTGTTGTGGCGTGAAAGTGAGAAACACCCTAAAAAAATTGGTGTATGTTTGGGAATGTTAATGTTTAAAATGTGAATGATCAGTGAGAGCAGGCAGAAGTCTCTACTGTGGGGCAGAAATTAGTAAAGTTATGTTTTGGAAGTGATCATTGTTAATAAGGGAAGCAGGTGCAACAGTTCAGTGGATAAGGTTGACTGAGTTTTAAAAAAAGAAAAGGGAAAAAAAAAAAAAAAGGACAAAGCTGGTCTGACCTTCTAATAGTTGAGAAAACAGGTTGCAGGAGAGAAAGAGTGAAACACAGATAAAAAAGATGGGGTGAAGGGTAGGTGAGTTTTGAATACGGAGAGAGTTCTTCATGCACCTTCTTGATGCGGGCGTAGTCAATGAGCCGGGCATAGGCACTGGTGCCAGCGATGATGAGCTTGGGCCTGAACAGCTTGGCCGTCAACTCCATCTGGTCGTAGTCTATGAGTCCTGTTGCAGTCTGGAGAGAGAGAGAGAGAGAGAGACAGATTGAAAAAAGACAAGAGGAAGAGCAAGAGGAAAGAATAAAGAGGAAGTGGAGGAGGAATATGAGAATATTAAAGCGAGAGTGAGGGTCAGGAGGGAAAAAAAGACACATGAGAGGATTAAAGAAAACAAGTAAGATATCTAAGGATCAAGAGCAAACATATCAACACGGAAGAGAGATTTTTTCCATTTGAAGCTCATTTGAAGCAGCTGCATTTGAAGTACTTTGGCTACCTTAAAGGGGCAGAAATCTTTATCTAAAAAGGAGACATTTCAACCTATCATATCAAGGAGGAGGAAGGAGCAATTGCAGTAATGCACCCCTACTTATCCTATTTCAACCTTTCAGGGATTTGCTCAATTGGTGTGATGAGGCTGAACAGATCAGAGACTGGTTTGGAGACATTTCCTGCTCCTTTTATTGAAATAAGCAATTTGAGGCTCATGTTCATAATGAATGAGTTAAAATGACATTACCTTATATACTGTACTATATGTATTTAACCTGTATATAGTAATTCCTGGTGTATATTTGGTGTTTTTAGTGTTATTGTGTGTTAGTACATTGTCACATCAGGTCGGACAAGCTAGATGACCAGAGTGTTTAGTGCCTAAATCGTCAGCTTTACCCAACCGCCCCCTCCTCCAAGAATCAGAAAAGAGAGACAATACAGGCAAGAGAAAGAGAGCAGGATGGAGCATACAAAGTGAAAGACAAAGGATGGAGAATAAGGGAGACAAGGAAAAGAAGAGAGTGAAGGGGAAGGGAAAGCTTTATTTAGACAACCTGATAATCTCCCATCTCCAGAGCACATCTATGGATGCCCCCTCACTCCATCAAACTGCTCATTGTGAAGACAGAGCCAGTGGTGCTGGCCAGCCTGTCGATTTCCCATTATCTCTCTCGCAGAGGGGTCCTGCCTGCCCATATATCAGCAGGCCCGGACATGCACACTCTCACGGCCATCCATCAGCCACTACTAACACTACCACACAACTATAACCCCAGGAATAAAATACTATACACTAATATACAAAACACTGATCATATCTTTATGTTAACTCAAAGAATTACCTGTCACATCTGAGGGGCCCTGATTGTTCAAATCTCCAAGCTGGTGGAAAACAGCACTTGAACATTTTACGTAGTATACTAAACTAATAAGGCTGTATGGGTTGCACTGTGGGTGGAAAAGCTGTACACGAACCAAAACATCAAAGTTTAAGCTCCTCTGTCGGCAAACACCTTTCAGCAAATGTATGCTTGGCTGAAGTTTCCCTGAGTTAGATGCTGAATCCCCACCAACACTGTCTTGTGTCCGCCTTCTAGGACCACAAAAGCAAACAGGATTTCCTAAAAGGGGATCACAATACTAAACAAACTTAATTGTTCTGTTTTCTTTTCTGATCTGTTCTATTTATTTCCATCAATATCCTGTTATTACATTATTTCTATAGAGAAAACACCAGGTAAAACATATTTATAATTTACATTTTCTGATACTTGTGTTTATTCAAAATATTTTCATCATTTTGGTCAGGGACTTCAAGAGATGTAATAGTAGAAGTTAAAAGGTTTAAATACAGGGGTGCAAGTTATTCAGTTTGAACAAAATGTGATGGGTTTTCACATTTGATAACTATTGTTAAAGCTGACTGAAACTTTGTACTATATTGCTAACACAATGACAGCAACAGAAAGGTCAGAAAGGTGTTTTGGTCCCTCTTACAATGGTTTTCTTCCCTGACCACAGCTCATATACTAGAAAACTCAGTTTGCAACGACAGTGCAGAACACCTTATAAAACATACTGTACAACACATTCACTTGTTTACAAGCAGCAAGTTTTCCTTCCTTTAACCAACTTCTGTATCTGACACTGTAGAAGCTCTGACATACAGTTAATCCTGACCAGCAGTGCTGCTGGGTAATGTGTCAGTCAGTTCATCATAGAGGACAACTGACTGGAGAAATGTGCCAGTGATTATCTTGACTGGAAAGGATTAAATTATTTTACTTTGAAAACTCCTCCTGTCTGACATTTAAAGATGATTTAAAAGTATATGAAGGTATATAGAACATATTAAGTACTTTCAAATATGATTTAACATATAACAATGATATCAAGACTCTAATTCAACTTTCCAAAAGATGACATTCATTTTAAAATACATTGGTTAAACAATAAGGAAAATCTATAAAATACGCACACAGGCATACACACACATTCTCAGACACACGTTTGCCTTACTGTACTTGTGAATAACCTCATTTGTATAATTCATTCCCTAACCTTCACAGCAGCAATGCCTGTCTCCCAACCCTTCCCCTAACCTAAACCTTAATCTTAAAACCAAGCTTTAACCCTCAAACAACCCTTTAAAAGTATTGAAGACTGGCCAAAATGTCCCCACAATGATGGCTTTAAAAAAAGATAGCAATACAAGCACAATCACACACACACAAAAGCAATTTGTGCCCCCCGTCCCCACTGCTCCAACCCCATCAGTTGACTCACTGGTATAAAACAGTGAACAATTAGTTAGTTGATATCAATAGTAGGGGTCCCAACTTACATTGAGCTTGTAGGGCATGGACTCAAAATAGATTGAGGTTGCTGAGATCCTCTTCACATCAGACATGTAGCCATGGGTCAGACTGGTGTGACAAAAACAGGCAAATACAAACTGTCAATCTTTTTTGCATCAATATTCAGAAATAAAGAGTGCTCTAAAGCAAGTCGTGTTATTTTTCTTACACATTTAACATTAACAACATTGTATTACTACTATTGAGAAACTTCTGTATGTTTGTGGTAAAATTGGTGGATATATGGTTTCTGAAACTTTATTTGATGTGAGTGAATGTCACACACTCTTCATGAAACACTTGTGTTGACCAGCAAAGAAACTGGTGCACCTTAGATATGTGTGAGGTCGAGAGACAATAAGTGAGAGAGTGGAAATCAAGAACGAAAAGTGAAGCGGCAGAAAGTACTGACTGTCCTCCGTCGGGCAGGTCCAGGCCCATGATACGATCATGGGGGTTGAGCACAGCGGTGTAGACTGCAAAGTTAGCGGGGGAGCCAGAGTATGGCTGGACGTTGACACCCCACTGAGCTGGGTCCAGGTCAAAAGCCTCCAAGGCTCGCTTCTGACACAGTAACTCGATTTGGTCGACCACTTCTGCTCCACCATAGTACCTGCAGACATGTGGGCGAAAAGGGTTTGAGAGAAAGGGGGAAAAAAATGGGGGAAATGTGATCTACTATGAATGAAAATGACGCCCTTACAGTCATTCAACAAATGCATCTCTCTTGCAAATAACCTGCCTGATTGAGCTTTGATACTTATTTAATTTAAGTCAACATCAATTTTCACAATTTGCCACAAATGTCATTGTTGGTCCAAAAAAAATTACAATTAAAAAATAGCAATTCAGACTAATGTTGACCTGAAAGTACTACAGCAGATCAGAGTAATCTCAGGTGAAAATGCTCATCAAACCTTTTCAGTGGAATTACAGATGAGAGCGCAACAGATGGCTACTGTAAAAACCACTCAGTCAATGAGATCACCCTTTTGTTTCATTTCATCTAAGTGTAAAAACAGCAGATGAGTGGGATGCAGGGGGGGAAAAAAAGAAATAAAAAACGCATACAGTGGGAAGGAGATTTATAGTAGGCTCGTACTGCTGAGATCAAAGCCATCAAATGAGGAGCATCTAAAAACATGTCAGCTCTGTTTGCTCCTGATAAATGTGAATTATCTGAGGGAAATAACAGAAAATAGGAAAACTGGAAATATAAAACTATCAGCCTGGGCACTAAATTCTTACAATGTATCCCCTCAGGAATCTTGTTTGGCAGTGCAGAGGCTGTGGATTATTTGCTGTGTGGTTGGCATGTACTATAATAGGGCAAGATAGAGACCACAGAATAAACCAGTGTGTATCTATGTGTGTATGTCTCTGACTAATATCCTAAAGCTGAAAATATTAATAGTGTTAATAAACCAGGGTGTGGCTAAATAAACACACTCACCTTCTTCCCGGGTAGCCTTCGGAGTATTTGTTGTTTAGACAGGAGCCCAGAGCTTCCAGAGCGGCTCGACTGCAGAAATTCTGCGGTGAGAACACACACACACTCAGATCAATGGTGCGAGTGGACAGAAGGGACAAGGACTGCAAATTAAAGTCTGTTAAGTGATAGTGAGAAATCCCCCTCCAGCTAAAGGCAATCATTACAGTATTGAACCTCTGGACTTCCATGGACTAACATGCTGTACTCCACAATGCTTATCACCGTGCTGCTCCAGGATACAAGATAATGTAATAAACTTTTCTGCACTTGCTGAGATACATTGGTGTGGCCTTTTCTTTTTTTTCTAAATCATTTTGTAACGCATTTTCCAAGAAAAACAAGTTTTAGTGCGTACAAGTTGCAGTAAAAGGGGAATAATTACCCCAAACATTCTCCTTTATATCGTCTGCATGTGCTGGAAAAGACATATTTTCTATATTGGTGCAGGACAAATTTATAATCCCCCTGCTGAACTATAATCCCATTTTTGCACTTCTACTGACAGTTACAACTTTCTGTTTATCTTGTAATTGCCATTTCCTCAATCTCCCTGTCCTCCAAGGAAAGGACATCCTGCTTGCATGTTGCTGTTGATTGAAAACTTTATTTGAACTTCAGTATTTTGGACACAGGCTCACCAACTCCTGCCTGGATCTTCCTATTACAACAGATCCACACCAACACCCCTACTCCCCATGGATATTATAACAAACAATTTTACGACATCAATATACACAAAAAAAGGAAAGGAAAGCGTCAAAAGGAGAGGCCATCTAAATTCAAAGCCATTCATATTTAAGCTGCTTTAGTCATTTTAATGTAAGCCTACTCTGGGTCAAGTGTGCATCTGTATTATAAAATACAAATAAGATGAGATTTAAGAACTGGCACATGACTGGGACATCCCTTCTTGCTGTTGTGGACTCACAAAGCTGCTTGAGACACAGTATATGATACTGGACTATGCCAAAAAAAAAAAAAAAACTCAACCTGTTTCATAGAAAATTTTGTGCAACTGACAGTAGCTATCTCCCTCGGCATGGCCTCCTGACAAAACACTATTACTGTGTATTATCACACTGGCCAGTAAAACGGTGTGACACAAAACACACAAACATATACATTCTCCACTCTCTGCCACATTGGGGTGATGGTGTGCGAGTGTGTGTTTTGTGCGTGGTTATGCTAATGCTTCACCTGGGACCAAAGAGGAGATGAAGGGAGATAACAGCTCCAGTAACAGCTTTCTGCTGCACCCGTCTGTCACGCACACGACTGTGCATATATTAGAAGAGGAAATGTGTTTTCTTCTCAACATTTTTGTGTGTGTGTGTGTTTTATACATGTAAGAAAGTGTGTGTGGGTGGACACGTGTTGGAAAATGTATGTCTTTTCATTCAAGGAATGCCTGCCTGAGCTGTACTGTGATGTGTCGTGCAGAGTGAGGTGGGGAGGAGGCAGAATGAAGATATCAGCTTTGTCTCACACTAGAGCGGTCAGGCTTTGTGTTGAGAGGGGGCTGATTTACTCCACTGAACAACTACTGTGGTGAAGAAGAAAACAGGAGGAGAGAGAAAGAACAATACAGGATAAAACCTTGTCTGCTCTTTTGAATGGTTCAATTTTCCATTTCACACCATCAAGCCTTAAAATGGAAACAAAGAGTTACCCAAATGTTTTTGTGACAACTGAGCTATTCTTGCCAGCAGCAAGTGCTGTCTTCTGTGAGCATTTTCTCTATAAAAGAAGTCAGGATTGAATGACTGGCTGGTCAGTGGGTGAATAATACATGAATAGAGAAGTCAGTATGACTTATTTTAAATACAATTTGTCAGAGTTCAAAATTACTCTTTTACCATTTGTAACTTTGAGCCAGCAGGTCACAGTTTTACTGGCCCTGCAAACTACTGAAAACTTTCAAACTGTGTTACAATATAATATTAAAACCAGCAAGATTATTTTGAAACAAAAAAACAGTAAAAAATGAATTCATATTGTCAAGGCTTCCAGAAGTAATATGGAAAAACCTACAACAGGATACATATGCATGAGGCCAGCAAGTCTATACTTTCACCCATTTTGCCAGAATATTGATCACAGTTGATGAGGCGTTTTCAGGTACCTGCACTACCAACATACAGGGGATGTTTACATTGACTGTCTGCATTTTAAACAAGTGCCAGCTCCATCAGCAGTATTAGACCCTTTTTACATGGCAGATATTTTGACTAGTCAAAGCAGTAAAAGCACAGATGTAACCAATGATGGCTCCAGTCCATGAAGCGTCCCACAAAGCCATGTCAGCGAGTGAGCGTGTGAAATACCAGAGCCCTGAACTGGCTCGTGTTTGTCCTGCTTTGACAAATCTAAATGTCTGCTATGGAAAGGGTCTGTAGCATTGGATGGATTCATTTCTTTCTGTGACAAAATTGATTTCAATCAAAATATATACATTAATAAATTAAGGGCTGAATGAATATCTTCCACTTTTCACTTTGTCATTCAAAGTATCTGCCACCATGTCAAAGCCTTACAGACATATTTATATAGTCCTGCCCAGATGATCCCCTTCAGCGGCCAATCATGGTATTCAGGAATTCCCAGATTATCAGATAATCTGTGTTTCAAACATTTAATTTTACTTTGTTCATTTTAAGGAATAAAGTACATAATATGTTCACTGTAAGTTCAAAAGATTTACCAAGATGGATGCAAAGTTAACCTCATGTCCTAAGTTTACAATCAGGCCTGGGAACTATGTGCGTCATCTTCCTTCTTTTCACCTGCCATCCTTCCCATCACTCTCACATGTTAACAGTTTAATTAAGTAGACATGGTCAAAAACAGTCAGTTACATCTTTGAAAGATGTTTTACCTCAGATGCAATAAGCTCCAAACCGCGGCACTGCCTGTCCTTCTCCCTCTGCAGCAGATCCCACATCTCTGGGTCATCCTGAGCCAAGCTTTCCTGGCCCGTCCACGAACGATCTTCATCCACTGCACGGGTGGCAGCGTGGGACTGCTGCCCACGGACACAAAGACGAACCGGGGCTCGTTGGCACAGTGGCTGTGGGCAGAGAAGGGGTACATTGAGATTATGTTAGTTGTATATAGATATCACAATTATTGTAAAAACTAATGGAAATGAAAAGTAGCAAGGGTCATTTTCTGACACCAGGTCATTGAAATAGGTCTGGTCAAAAGATCAGAGCATCTTACCAGTACCATTGCTATAGTTATAAAACTACTGTACAATAGCAGGATTGCAGTTTGGTAGTCAACAACATTTAGCATGATAAGAAATTATTTTAAGAAAAAATTAAATAAAAACAAAGAGTATCCATAGAAGAGTGAATGAATATAAAAGTGAGAGTTATATTTTCTGTTAAGATGAAACTCTTCGGGGCTGTTCCCTCAAAGAGAGACCACAGCACAATGAAGAGATGTTACACACAAAACACAAAGAGTGTAATTGACTATTTTACATATTTCAAGTGACACTCTGATTTGTCCTATATAAATAAGGAGACATTTCAAGTCCCTTCCCTTCTTCAGTTTCTCATAAACTCTAATATGTAGCCTGGTATAATTAGAAGCTGGCGTGTTTGCATGATATCAATAATCAGCATGGTTGTTCAATTATGCCTCTATCAGCACTTCTCCAAACTGAGGGACTGACTTTTACTGCCTCAGTGTACCGAAGGAGGCATGGAGAGAACAGATTCAGCACTTCCTGCTTATCTAATCTGGACTGAGGCTGGCGAGTTCTTCTGCTGCAATGTCTGATCATGTGAGTGTGCAGAGTCCATGCAATTTTTTACTGACTTTGTCTCCTTTTTTTCCCAAAACTAAGCATAAATCCTGCACTGGTTCAATCCTGGTTCCAACACAATGAATGCTCGTGATAAATTACTGAATCATTTGATTTTGTGCTTAGATGCTGTATATAGATAGATAGATAATAAATATAGATAATAAAATCTAATCATGAATTAAAGGTGTATGTATGCTCTTCTGTGCACAAGCCCAATTAACAAACAGGCAGAGCATCGTGCAGAGAAACATTCAGAGGCTTAAAAAAATCCTTGACAGCTTGATTGCACTCGGAACAAATTGGCGTCTTCTCGTCATTTAATCACCAATATGATGATGATGACTCTGCGTTGAAATCAATCCCACAAGTGAAAACTATAGTTATCATCCGTACAGGTGTGCTGGGGTGTGAGGGACAACCTCCCTTTAATAGCACCATTAAAAAGCAATTAGCACAATGCTTAGGACTGGTTGAGGACACCCATATGAAAAAATAAAGCGCAATTAAGCTAATTCCATGTGGTGTAAAAAATGTTGGGCAACTTAATCTTTTGTAGTGGCTTTATTGCACTGTAAATCTAGCAAGGAAACCAACTCTGTAGCTTTTAAGACCAAAAGCAAAAAAAAAAAGATGTTAATGTTGGGCAGAAATAATAACAGCTGCACAGATAATGGGAATCTTCTCCACAATGCAAAAATGACCAACAATAGGCTCATAATTCCCTATCCTGATCCAAGGGAACACTTAAGAAGAGCCCTTTATCCTAAGAGGCAGTCTGCTTCTTCTCCCGGAGGTGGCAGAGGGGACAGTGGTGACACACCAGCAGAGGCGACTGGCACCTTAATGGCCGACTTTTAACAGTCTCTACCCTGGCCTTCTGTCACCGGTGGCAGTGGTGTTTGGTGGGAAAGGGGAGAGGAGGGGCCCCCCCTAAGGGCTCTGGAAGGGATGAGGGCCTGTAGAGACAGGTCGGGCTGCCTCTTGCTGAGAAATCACACGGGTCATTAAATCTTGACGGGAACTGTCCTTTGCTGTCTGCGTTTCTGCTGGGACGCACCAAGGCCAGGACGAAGCAGTGGCACTAAAACCTAACACGAGCCAACTACGCCGTGGTCATACAGCGACTGACGACTGCTTAACAGACACGGGTGCCTCTCCCTCCTCCCCCTGCTCAACTCCACCTTTATATCTGCTTTCCTTTTCCCACCCCCTCCCCCTCCTCTTCATGTCCCCCTCCTGTCACCCTACGCTGCTAAGCATGCTGAGCCAAGCAGCGCTCCTGTGAAGTTTTTATTAGTTCCTCTTTTCATCCATATCACTTCCACGGCATCCAAATGGGACAAATGTGGGCTTCAACAAACAACACACAGGTCAGTCCCCGTGGTCTACCTCTTTGCTTTCCTGCTTCATTTCCCAGCCCTGATCATTACAGGAGATTAATTAATAAATACAACACAAACAGATCCAAGCAAAGTGAGAGCCAAGATACAAGCACCAAATATGTCACAGTGGGACTATTTTTAGGCAACAGATTACACTGTCGTTTGAAGGTGAGCTTGATGAAAACTCTGAGAAAAACGGGCGGGATAGGCCACATCAAGCTGGGCGCCAAGCACGAAATAATGGCGGAGTCACAGATGTACCGCATCTGCGTGACAATGATAAGGTAATTGTTGGCAGTTTGCCTTTCCTGTCAAATATCTGTGCCCAAAGAACAATAGCAGAGAGGAAGAAAAAAAAAAAAAAGGAAGAAAGAAAGAAAATCATTTCATTAATCCTGCTTCTGTATTATTTTTGCCCATTTCCTGAAGCAGCTCCCGAGGCGAGTCAATTTTACAGATGACTGCTGTCCATCAGCGGTTATAGCAAACAACAATCAGCCTGCTAACACAAGAAAAAAAAAAGAAGGCACTAGAAAGAAGAAACAGTAAAAGGAAAAAAAAAAGAAGAGATATGTAAGGTAGCAGAGAAGAAGTGTCAATAGAGAAGCAGCATCCGTCAGTCTGACACGCTGTTGCCTCTTTCCCTGTCACAGACTAATAGCTGGGCTGTCCGTTACAAATTGCTCCGTGATTCAGTCTGGATGACACTAGGCTGAGAAATCTGGATGGGGTGAAGAGGGGTGAAGAGGCGTGAAGGGACAGAGGCACAGCCCAGGGCGACTCTACTCTATTCGGGTCAAAGGGTTGTCAGGGTGACAATCAGAGACTTAAGTGATACTGGCAACAAAGCCAAATCTTCAGGAGGAACGATACGTTCGAACGATACGTTATGATGTAATCTGACTGTGTGTTAAAGAAAATGGTGAGAGATTTCTACAACGGACTTCCAGGTGACTTGGTGAGTCTGGATGCATGCTGTGGGCACATTTGTGACATTGTAGGGGTCAAGCCTAACTCATGGCCGACCACCTTCTCACTGTCCCTATCAGAGGTACAATTTAATTAACAAAAATAGAAATAAGGACCCGACCAATAGTGGATTTTAGGGGCAGACGTCGATACAGATATAAGAAATTTCCGATAACAGTGTATTGGCCGATAATGTTATGTACAGAATGTATACATAATCAATTTTTTTTTGTTGCAATGATCCCTTTAATATGGTTATCAAACACTTGTGACAAAGATATGCAATGAAGGCATTTTACAGTTCAACAATAAACTTTATTAAAGGCCCAGTGTTGAGTACTGTTTCACTGCACTGATGTCATTTTATACAAAAATTATAATTAACTATGATTTTTTTTTTTAAATACACTGAACAAAAAAAAAAAGTTAAACTTGAATTAAGAACAAGGGTCAAATATACATAAATTGCTGCCTATATAAATTTAAACAATATTTACATATTCACAGATACCGATCTGTGATCAGCCGACCGTTATATCGGTCTTATAGAAATACGTAACTGGGTTTTCCTGCATTGTAAAATTTTGAGCCAACCAGTATCTTTTCAAAATGCTCAAGAAGCCCTTAAACTTTATTTTAATAATCCCAGATTTACACAAATGAATTGTGATGTCATTCTATCAGACGTAAAAGGAGAAAAAAAATCAGCTTATGTTGTTTTTTTTTTAAATGTATAGTAAAACTTAAGAAGACGGCAAGTGTAGCGAACTTACTAACTTTGCTGCAACATTTAATTTTTGATCATTTTAATAATTTCATCTAGAAAATGTAAGAAACCAGTGAAAAAAAGGCACAGTTCAGTTTCCCAGAGCTCATTGTAATGTTCATCATATTCACAAAATCAGTTCATCCTCACATTTGAGAAACTGGAACCAGCAAATGGCTGGTATTTTTGTTTATTTAAAAAAATCATTAACACACTTAATAAATTGTCTATTCGCTTCCAATTTACTTTCTTTCAATCAGCTGTGTTCAGCTCTAGAGTAAACTCCACCTTGAAAATGGTGTGTGATAAAAAAAGGCAGTTTTTTATCTTCTTAGCTTTTAAACTGACAGAAAATACTGAAAGACAGTAAATAGTAACGGTGATGTTTCATGTGTCCTGTTAATATTTGTGATGATTCGGGACGCCTTCCTGAAACCTGGTTCTGAGTAGGAACCAGTTCTATAATTTAACAACCCGGGGTGTTTTCAAGGCCAGTTCTTTCTAATCTGTACTTTTTTTATGTTGTTGTGTAATTCATTGTCATGCTGCCGCCTCTCCTCTGCTCTGTGTGCCTCAGGGCTGAACTCCTCACACACACAGAGCAAAAAGCAGAGCAGAGAGGCCGTGGTGGAAACGTTGAACCAACGTTTTATTCAAGTTGAGGACAGCTGCACTTGTAACAATAAACTTTGGTGAGTGAGTACAAAGCCAATATTTTATCAATACGCCTGTTCAACAAGCATAAACATGTAGAAAAGTGATATTTTCATCTGCCCTGTACTCAGTCTCCCACCCACCACCGCCATCTTTTACACAAGTACAAAACGCTAGCTCAGCTAATATCCAATTGTTACAAACAAGCTAAAACAATGTAGCCGTTTGTATGTACAGTTGTGGCCAAAAGTTAGACTGACATCTTAATTCACCACCTTTCTTAAAATTTGGCAAATTCTTGTAAACACCCCCCCTTCACATGTTATTGACATTATTAGATTTGTTTCCAGTGAGATATTATTTACTTTATAAAGTGACTTTGCTATTGTAAACATTACTGTTGCTGCTGTAGCACTTAGTTATATCTAAATATAAATACATTCAAATCCTTTATGAATATATTATTTTTGTATTCTTTAGTATTGAAAAAGAATCAATAAGAGTATCTCTAAAGATCTAAACCAATAAAGAGTATTGATAAGAGTACCAGTATCATAAATCCTAATGATATCCTTCCATAGTAATATTACAAGCAGGGACCTTCCCACCCAGTAGACCAAATCATGTTTTTATCAGTGTGACATACTGTCAGAAAACCCACAAAATAAAATGATACCAAATATCAGCAACACCACAGAAATATTAAGCAGTTAGCTATTTGAAATCTCAGCGCTATCATTTTACACTTCATGCACACGATTATGGTTTGTTCCACACAGTTTTTAACTCGTTGATGCTTTGTCCGGGTTGTCAAACATAAGGCCCACAGTCCAGAACTGGCCCACCAAGGGTTACAATCCGGCCTGCTGGACAAGTTTGCAAAGTATGAAAATTGCATAAAAGTAATTCACATTTTTCTGCCTGACCCTGAGCATGAATACAATCCTCTGAAAAAACAATACATACCTACATGATTAATATATATATATATATATATAAATACATACTGTGGTCATTTATATAAAACTTTCATATATTGAAAATTATGCAAAATCTGTGCAAAATAATCTGGAAAAGAACATAATAATAACAGCATAATATTGAAATTGCACTCATTTTTTACAATAAATAGATGGTTTACAATAGTAAAGTTATAATATAGTCAAGTTATAATATATAAAATTTAAAAGTTAATGTACAGATGAAGCCACTAGAAATTTCCCCTGTTTCCGTGATGGCTCCTTGACCGCCCCTTGATAGGTCCTTGACTGGCCGATAATGGAAGCAGGGGGGAAATGCGATGACGTGTCAATGAGGCCCCGACTGGAAACGCCCCTAAACTGCCTGAGTGAAAACCAGTTGCAATGCTTCATTTTTCCACGGGGAGGCGCAGGTATTAGTGCAGGAGACCCGAGTTAGTTTTACACACTAATATAACTTGTATTTACTTCTATTCTTCTTCATAAAGTAGCCTTATACTATATGTTGTTGTTATTGTCACTGTATCGTCACTATGTGTCTGTGTAATGCTGCTGCTACACTATAATTTCCCAGCTTGGGATCAATAACGTATATCTATCTATCTATCTATCTATCTATCTAATGAAGGGTGCAATATAGTTCAATCCATTAGAAGGATGCAATTGAAGCTGCTGTGCGCCGGTAAAACACAACACAGCCGATCAATTAACAAAACGCAATATGATTAAAAAGTGCAAGCTTGTTATTCTGAGTCATGCCTGTGTAGTATGCAGTACTAGATACTAGTGTAAAAAAGACTCTAGTAAAAGCAGACGTCCTGATTCAACTCTTTACTCCAGTAAAAGTAAGACTTAGTTTAATGACTTAGAAGTCGCCAAATGACTTACTTTAACGAATTTCGTTAGTTTATATAATGCAGATTTGTAAAATATTACTTTTATGAAGGTCACAGTCACTGACAATAAACTTAGCATTTCATAATTGTGGTAGCAGCGGTGCAGCAGATGTAATGAAGTCCACGCAGCACGCTGGATGCAAACTAATATTAAGCCTTTAGCCTTTTCATTATAATGTCCATGGACATAAACTGAGTTAATTCATTAGAAGGATGCAATTGAAGATACCGTACATTTTACAGGACCTCTGATAAATCATTGTCACTGTCAAACCAAGAAATAGCCCATGTGACATACCCCGTCTAGTGATTCAAAACAGGACGCGCTATTTACTGTAATACATAGTATTTCAATGGACGGTGTAAATAATGTAAATAATGTCACGACTATTTTACTACATATTTCTTACTATTATTGTTCTTATAGTTTTTTGTTTGTTCGTTTGTTTTTTTGTATTTATTATTTATTGTTCTTTATTCTTTTCTTATTGCTGCTATTATATTCTGACACTGATACTGGGTTTCCGTTATCCGGTAATTACAAAGTCAAAAGTCAAAATGAAATGAAATGAAATGAATGACGTTGGCGCACAACGGGTTATGAATGGAGGGGGATCTCCCACTCGAGGCACCCCCCGAAACGTCACTTTCTCGTAGCCAATCGTAAGCCCTGTTGAGACCGACTGGTTTACACAATCCTTCTCCTGTCGGATTACCTCCGAAATCATCATCCAGCGTGTCATTGTCAAAAGAAAGTAAAATAGATAAAACTTTGAACTCGCTTGAGAAAACACGTCTCTGTCTGTGCAGCTAACATTAACCTCAGCTCCAGTGAGTCTGTTCAATACTTTTATTTTATTGGCAATATGTTATAAAACATAATTGTTAAAATAATTTGATCATAATGAGAGCAGGCGTAATAGAGCCGTGGGAGGAAAAATTCAAAGGATTCACAGTTTGCCAGGAGACATGCACAGGTGTGGGGGGAGGGGGCATTCGCTTTGAAAGACAATGGAACAGGCTCCCAACCATCCCCCCAAACCCATCATCACCCGCCAAATCCGCACCCCTTCTCAGAAAGTACTGTAGTTGCAACGGCCATGAACACTCTTGCGTGATTTGTGTGGCAATGGAACCAAATAGCCCATTAAGCCCAAACAAAAAGTTAAGCAATGATAATGCTAATAAAGTGGATGGGCTTACCTGACTTACAGCATGCACTGAATAGACCGGGGTTGGCTTGCACATTTTTCAACAATTCTACAATTCACAAATTAGCAGACGCTGAACTACTCATTCTCAGTTTTAGCACTCTGGCATAATTTGTGTGAGAATATTCAAACCAGCATCAAATGAAAGGTTAATCATCCTGTAAATTCCTTGTTTTTACGTTTGTTTCTAATTTCTCACTGTCAAATGTTTATTTTCATATAAATAAAGCTGCGTTGCCTTGTCTTGCCTTGCCTAAAGTCAAATACAGTCGTTTACGTTTTTCCATTTCGTATAATTGATCTGAGCCTAAAATTGAAATATGAAAAGCAATTTGTCTTTCTTTTTTGTGTTAGATTCAAATATTTTCGGGTTGTATGCATTTACTTAACAAAGTTATGAAAATGCAGCAGAGTTTTTCCGCTGAAAACATTATCAATAAGTAACTGCTACTGCAAAGACTCGAACCCAGGTCTCCCGCACTAATGACGGACACGCTGCCCGTTACGCCACCGCTCCGGTCCTACGTTATAACGTGTCTAACTGAGAAACTTACGCTTGTATGCATTCACTGAGGAAAGATTATGAAAATATAATACAACTTTCCCGCCAGAAATGTCTTTAGAACAAACATAAGATATGAAACCTTTCTAAATTCGCCCTTTTCTGTTGGCGTGGAAGATGAATACCCGCCATGTTTTCACGTTGTTATAGGCTACGTGTAGGGTGCAAATAGACACTCCGCATTTTTTATTCAAGATAGTCATGTATCTGTGTCTGCAAATTGTTTGCTCAGTCATGGTCTTCCTTGAAATTTAAAATATTTTTTCTAAGTTGTGGTGCGTGCATATAAAAAGTCAGTGGGTTACGTTAGGTAGTAAGTAAGTTTACTGGTTCGGATGACCAGTAAAAATTCATAGAATATGTGGGCTATTCTGTGACAGAAGCGCCATCACCTGGTCATACCCTGTATTACAATGAATAGGTGGGTTTACAGGAAAAGATAGACACGCCCAGGAGAAGGAGGGGGTTGCTGAGTCGGCTGGCAGCCGGCTGGGAGTCAGCTGCCATTCAGCTGGCTTTCAGCTTGAACGGGAACTTTCAAGGGGCTTCATCTGTATAATGGTTTTACTGGTCTGGCCCACTTAAGATCAAACTTGGACCCTGAACTAAAATGAGTTTGACACCCCTGCTCTAAGTAGTCTTCAATTAAAAATGTCCTTTGTTAAATGCTGCCCATGAAAATAGACCAAGCAAGACCAGGTCCGCTCTTGGAGAAAAGGGTTTAAATGACAGATAGTGCTACAGTAGTCATGTGAGGTATCCCAAGACACTGATGGGTGTTTACTTGTTGTTTGTTTACACCAGAGCGGACATTAAGACGGAAAATCTGAAATGTGGAATCAGTGCATCTCCGAGCAACTTGGAAAAATGAAGCCATGAATAGATGATGAAAAACTTGTTGTTTCTTCTGCTCCTGCAAACTGAATAACACTGGCTTCAAAAAGGATTAACTCTTCTGCCAAGACTGTATTATGTTTATTTAACAAGCCTGTAGTCTGAGACATCATTAAAGTGGAATTTCAGAGGTGGAGGTCATGAAGCCACACAGGCTGGGTTCAGGATGTCACCTAAACCTCTTTATAACAAGCTAAAAGAGTAAATAAAACATAATAAATTGTTGGGTGATGTTGAATGTAACGTTACCGTGCTGTTGGTTAATCTTGACAACATAATTTATAACAGAAAGAAAACTCCAACAAATCAGTTCCCACAAAATGTTTCTTTTTTCTCTCCACTTGTTACACAGATTAAACCACTGCTGATTGTCATTTTCAGAGTGAAACAACACTTGCATAGTCGCTCTGAAGCCAAAAACATGTCGAGTAGGAGTTATGCACCAAACTCCAAAAGGCCAGCAGGGTCTGCTCAGCAATCGCAAAACAAGTCGTGCAAAACAATCGTCATTCTTTCAGTACACTGCACACACAAGTATGCATACTTTTGGTTCTGATTTGAACAAATGAGCACCAACTTTTACATTTTTATTTAGACTTTGTAAGTTAATCTGAATTGTGACTTCAGTGTGCAACATAACTAAAGGTGCATATTGTCAGAAAATTGCAGTATTTACAATAAAAGTTGTAGCACTAACTTCCCACATACTCTGCTACCTTTTTAAGATTATTTCTTTCAGTGTTAGTTCATCTTGGTTTCCTGGTTACATAACTGGCATGCTTGACCTTTTTACCGGACTTGCTACAGCAGGTTTCGGCTCATGTCTTACCCATTTGTTAATAAGCAGCGGGGAGAAGCTAATAAACAACTTCAGGTATGAGAACTTTTTACATTTTACAGCAGTGTTCATTTTTTATATATTTTAGATATTCACACTCAGAAATAAAGGACACATTTATAATCAAACAAATCCCAACTTTTTCGGAGTGTCCAGAAGAATAAGTTTAACATTTGGACTTCAAAACATCAAAGAGTTTTCCATATGACATTTGGCTTCTGGTTCTTACAAACATCAGTGATTTAAAAAGAGGTTTCTGATAGATGAACAGCAGTCAGTGGAAGTAGCAGTGAGCCATATGCTCTCCAATGTTATCGTGCTTTTGAACTGGATCCTAGATCATTCCCTTCCTCTGTTCCTCAGATGTTTACTCAGTGATATTCACACTCAATTTGCTGCACTTGAGATCACCACATTTCATTTTGAATTCAAAAGTTCTTCAAAGTTTCAAAATGTGCAGGGTCAATTGAAATCTACCCCATCATCTGAGCTGGAACTAACTTTTTTTCCTCCTACAAAACAGCCTAAAATGGCTAAAACACCCAATAAAAAGTAAGTTTCCCTTTGACCTCCTTAATAGACTCATCCTAAAAACTTTCCTCTTTAAAAAATAGTAAACAGCAACATGAAATGACTGCACAGGGATTACAATATCTCCCTCACACGCACAAATCCTCTGAGGACACAAAAGCAAGGCTTCTCATCAGTCCTTTGGAAATTCAATAAAGATGCACACTGAACCAATCAGCATCAATGGGAAAAGCATGAAAGCACGTGAATCTGTCAACGTTAATGGGAAACTTTAGACATACTAACAGTGACTTATAAAACTAGGTCTGAATAAATGCCACATGATTTTGGCACAAACTTGAGATAGCCTAGTTGTTTCTGAAAAACTACATGCAATTGGTCTGTAAAATAAGCCACTTCATGAAGTTTAAAATGAGGCTATTGGTAGCCCTTAACAAACTCTCTCCTTCCCCAACAACACCTCCATCACCAAACTTCTACTTTGAACTGAAATCACCAGACAAAGACTTGTTCATTAAAAATGTATGTATCAAATGGGCTACAGGTACTTAAATACGATAATACACACAATAATTACAACAGGATAATAACCCATTGTGCATTGTAATACAGTGCTGTAATTAATTGCACCATTGTGAACTTTAAAATGTAAAGTTATTATTGCTGTTGATTGAATTGTGTTGTAATTTTTGATTCCATCGATCAGTAATGGTGTATATATGTCGACTGATAAGTGACAAGAAATTGCAGTACAGAAATGCCACACTAGAGAAACTAGAGATCATACAGGAACACTGTCTTCATTACATACTGTAATTTGTGTCAAGATTATTTCTATTGTGTATTTCTATTTGGGGTTTTTTAAAAGGCAACCAACAGACTTAAATATCAATGTCAATCCAGTATCCATATTAATTTACAATCTAGTTTGTAAAAACCTATTTAGTCCAACACAACAGGCCTGCAATAAATCTTACTCACATTAAGGTTGTAATAAGTTATAATAGTTTCTAATATTCAATCTGCCATCATTAATACAGTGTGAGGTGTTGATTCATTGTGTAAATGAAGATAATTAATTATATTTGCAGCTGCATTACTGTAATACATTACTGCACAATCAAGAAGCTGCTAACAGAGCTGAAAAATGGATCATATATCCAGAGTTTGACCACATTTCTGCCTTATCTGTTACATAATTAACAATGTCATTGGTTAATATTTGCTTGGTGCAACACATTTCAACATCAATTTGCACTTTGAACATTATTGGGAGCAGGGCCACCCATTTTTCAGTTAATATATGTCATTGTCTTTTAACGTGGCATAACCTGCATGCTGTTATCAAGTCTTACCCTTTGAACTACATCAGGGATAATGCTGCTTAACTATAAAACAACTACGTAAAATACAGTTATTTAAATGGTCAGGGAGCGCTTTTTATCTTTATCATGTTTTCGTAGATAAATAACCTCAGTGTTCACAGTTGCATTTGTCCTACAGAGACACATGATGCTCCTGTGTGTCCTATAGGTTTCCCACATGATGAAACTGAGTAGTCGCTGTTGCATCATTATGTGAACACAGCTGCAGCTATACATTCACCCTCAGCTAGCTCATTAGCTCATCTGCTAGCTCACAACCGTCAATATGCCAAAAATGCAGCGTAAACAGGACAAAAAATGACAGCTAGTGGTTAACTGGTTCTGTTTAAATATGGGTTCATTTAGTGAAAACTGCACACGTTGATGAAGCCGGAGTGGGCAAGTTAAACCCCCCTACGACTATAAGCTCTGACCAAACACTGACTTTAAGCTAGCAAACAACCTTACAGTCAAGCTGATTTATTAGTCCAACTCAAACAAACTGTGAAGGCAACCATGACATAAACATGTATTTGAATGATACACTCACCCGAGTGACTTGTCTCAGAGCGAAGGACAGCATGTTTGAAGTTACCAGGCCAGAGGAAGAGGCAGCACAGCCAGGCGACACACTGCTGGTAGGCTTCAAAAAGGGCTGTTTGAAGTTGTTGGCAACGGCTGGTTACGTAGTGCTGCCGAAAGGGCTAATGGGAAATGTAGGCCAACGTAAGGCGATTATGCAAGACAACAATGTGGCTGCTGTAAAACTACTGCACTATACCTTTGGAATTGTAATAGGTTACAGATTACTAGTTACCCTATTTAAAATGTAATAAGTAATGTGACTATTTCAATTACTTAATCAAAGCAATGTAACGTATTACATGTATTTACTTTGTGATTACTTTTCAAATTTTCTAAGTGTTTTCAACTTTTGGGGTAAGTGTACCCATTAAGCCTACCAAAATCTAAGTTCAGATGTTTTTTATGGATACTGACATGATGTATAAGGGAGATCATTTCTTATAAAGCAAGATTTATTTCAAATTCAAAATTCAAATTCAAAATTACTTTATTCATCCCGAGGGGAAATTCAATGAAATTCAAATTCAAGATATTTTATGAAAAAAGTCAAAAGTCTGGCATGGGCTAAATTGGTGCTGTGACATCATTTAAGCCAATGTGTGTTCCAAATGAGCCCACATCATGATTTATTTACAAAATATAAAACTGTATTGATTTTAAAGAATTAAAACCCCCTTTGTAATCATCAACATTTTTATAAGTAACTGTAATTTAATTACACATTTTTTCTCAGTAACTGTAGTGGATTACAGTTACATTTATTATGTAATTAAATGACGTAACGCCGTTACATATAACTAGTTACTCCCCAACACTGACCATACTATACTATACGCGTAGACTATTTTATGTTTTGTTAATTAAATCATTCACTGTGTTTGTATTGTATGTGTCTCATTGTCTGTTGTTTTATGTATGTTGTCTGTTGTTGATTTTATATATTATCAGCCACTGGGGACACACAATTTTGTTGTGATGCTGTGCAATGACAATAAAAGCATTGAAATTGAAATTGAGTTTGTTTCAATTCATTTGTCTTTGTTGCTATATACAAACACTTATTACCTTGAATCACATAGCCTATTTTCAAGTTTTGCATTTAGATGTGAAATGAATTGTTCATGGACATGTAAAAGTGCACTCTCATAGCTTTGAAGATAAATCTAATAGTACATTTTAACCAGTTTAGGTACTTGTGGTACACAACAAAAAGGTTCTTGGCTTGAATCTGAGCCCTTGGCTCCTTTAAGGAATTTGCATGCTCCTATGTGTTGACCGAGTTTCTCCTGTTGTTCTGGTGGAGCCTCAAGACATCATAAGACAGGTCAGTCGTTGACTAATTGTCTGTGAGTGTGCCTTTTATTGTCAGACTCTTCAGTCTGTTTGTTCAAACTGGTTACCAGCAGTGGTGGAAGAAGTGCTCAGATCTAAAAATACTCCAGTGCAAGTAAAAGTCACATAAGCTAAGTATTAGCAGCAAAATTGACATTGTACTAACTTGTCCCTCTGACTGTCATCATTAGATTGTTATTACTGAAGCATCAGTCTGTAAGCACCATGTTACTGTTGTAGCTGCTGGAGGTGGAGCTAGATTAAACTACTTTATAGACAGTAAACTAATTGAGTCCAGTGATTCCCAGCCTAGGGGTTGAGCCCTCCAAAGGGTCACCAGATCAATGTGAGGGGTCCTGAAATGATTAATGGGAGAGAAAGAAGAAAAGGCTCTGATACACAAATCTGCTTTAATTCTTTTGACTTTTTCCTCTAATCTTTGATTTTTGATGAAACATCGGATCATTTGAACAATTATTAAAATTAAACCATGTGATAAGTGTAGAGGGTGAAGCTGTTAACAACTCATAGACATCTGAAATGTGACCCTGACTACACACTGCTTTTTGTAAGATATCAAAAGCCAAAAAGGTTGGAAAACACTGATTTATTCTCTAACAAGTACTTACTTACTAGTACATGGTGCTTTTTGTAGTCTGCCAATAATCTGTTATAGAAAAAGCTGAATGGAAGAATACAATATTTTTCAAGTTTTGGGCAAGTATAAACAATTCTGGCAACATAGTTTTTACGGAAAAATGTTGTGTATGTAATATTGTATTGTTGCGTGATGTTAAAAGAGATTACAAGTATTACTACCTATACATCAGTGAATGGGCTGTAACTCACACCAAATTGATCAATGTAAAACTCATTGTATAAAAGGGTCAGGTTAAATGGGTTGGGTTTGTTATGCCAATGAATTTGTATGACAGGGTTTGGAAAAGCCTATATTGTATTTGAAGAGTAATGGAAATGGAAGAATTTACAAAGCTTTCTTTCAAAGGTATTTGACATCAGATGTTTCTCCAGGACATTTGTGGACCCAAGTGGGCTCAGTATCTCCAAACTGCTGCTCTTATTAGACTCTGAAGTCAAGGTTTTTATAGTCCACAAACTTTATCTTTTGTACCATATGATCCATGTGTGATGCTATGCTGTTGTGAGGTATTACAATCTTTAATACTATTGAATATTATCGTTCACACAGTAGTTTACTACACATTTTCATTAAATCTTTAATACTATTGTATATATTCGTTCATACAGTATAGTTTACTACATAGTTTTATTGAAATTTAGGGAAACACACAGACACACACAGAGGCATACATAAGTACAGTCAAAATCACACACATACACACGCACTCACTCACTCACTCACACAAACATGCAATCACATGTAAAATCAAAGCAGCACATAAGGATTCATGTGTTGCTTTGCATCTGTGATTCATCACCAGACCACTGTACAGAATCTGTGTAACAAAGATGGGAACTCCAGAGAATCTGGGTTGCGGCGAGTCCATCAATCTCTGTGTCCCCACTGTCTGCAAAAAAGATACATGGACCTCCCTGGACCTTCATCTCAATGTCATTGATCAAGAACATAAGAGGGTATCGAGTCAGAGTGAGATGAAGATGCAATTAGCATCGACTGTGTGTTTTCTAAGGAAATTGTGATCACCATTATTATCATATTAAAAGTGTACAGAGCAAAGACCAATGACTCTGTGCTGGGACAGCAAAAAAGTGAGTCTGTGAATAAGTGAGAGAGAAAGAGACAGACTGAGATAGCAGGAGGAGTGTTGATGCTTGAGATGTTTGTTTAATTTAATCAAGGGTGAGTTGATTGTGCTCAGTTTTAGCCTCAATTCTGGTTGCATAAATATATATTTGGGTGATGCCATGATGCTTTATTTTCCCATAAGCTCATATTTTGAGTATAAGTAAAGCTATGACAAAGCAAATATTATTAGGCAGCTGAAATTGTAATGGTGGCACCAGTAATATAGTAGCCAATAAAATGTGAGGGAGCCACCTGGAGGTTTAGGTGCAACTGAAAAATGTTTGCACAGGTGTGCAAGAAAATTTCCTTTGCTTACAAGATCCAACAGAAATCTGTCACTCATATTACCTCCAATATAACAGTTATTTTCTTTTCTTTTTTTTCGTTTCAGAGTAAATGTAATTAAAAATGATATCAGATACTTCCCTCGGATTCAATTACTGTACATACCAACTCCCTCAAAAGGAGGCAAACATTATCACCATCTTAAGAATTTTTCACGGTTGGTTTTCATGTTGAAATTCCATCTGTAACAAATGTTCCTTCAATATATTTTATAAAATTAAAATTAGATATCTTCACAGAAAGCTTGGGCATGAATTCTTAATCAGAATGAAATGTAACTTAATTCATAATAGTGTCCTTGCTGAGTTAGATAACGTGAATATTCTGCACAGTTCGTCGCCTGCAAATGTGCCTCTAGCTCAGAATGAACACATTCACCAAGTAACAGACAGACAGTTTAAGAGATTTTAATGTGCTTTTTCATACAGTATATTGTATGCATATCCAGCATAGCATTTCTCATACATATAACTCTCTTATATCCAGGGATTGAAACGTAGAGCTGAGAGGATGATTAACAGTCAGTCTACCATAACATTACGGCTGCTGTACTGTGATGACATAGCGCAGCCGCCTCAGAGGATCACTTCTTACTCGGAGGGCATACTGATTCCAGCTGTTTTCAACAGTTCTCCAACTGAAAAAGGTAATAACACTGAGAAATAAATATCTAAAAACAAGTGTGCTGAGGTTGAGTACATTATTTACAGAAATAAAAATCAAATATAAACAGAAGTTAACAGATACAAAGTTGGGAAAAAAGGTCAGAAATCAGCCGCATCCTAACCATCCATAACTCTGATTATACTTGATTTAAATCCACAATTCACAGCAGTTAAGAGGCAAAAAAACTGTCCCCTGCATCTTCATTGTAATCAATATGACTATCATTTCCATCATTATCATCATCATCACCATTATCTTTGTCATCATCATTGTCTCTTTTTTTTTTCTCTTTTCAGTTCAGTCTCACTTACTTATCCGAAGTAAGGGTGCTCACTTTGGAAGTTGTAGTCCGGACACACTTTTTGAACCAGCTTGTAATCAATGCTAAAGAAAGAGATGAAGATGCAGATCACCTTGAAGGGTTTGGCACAGAGCCAGGCAGCGTGGGACTGGGTGTGCTCTGTGAAGCAGGTCTGAGACGGATCATACAGGCAAGGTTTGGGCTTCTTGGATCTGTTGGTTTTCTCGTACTCCACCCGACAGTTAAAGGTCTTTACCTCTTTGGGGTCGATGGTGGACTGCTGGGTCTCCTGGATCTGGACAGCCTGCTGGGTGTGAGGGTGCAGTTGCGGCTGCTGGATGACCTCAAACTCTACCACTTTAGTTGGCGGCACGATGCTGACCGACACGTTCCCCAGGCTGGTCGAGTTGTGGCGAAAGTAAACGGTGAACGTCCCATTGATGTGGTCCACAATCTTCCCCGTCACCAACAAACTGAATTTTACGGTCTTGACATTGAAGAAGAAGTCTCCCCAGCCAAAGATCTTCTTGGTCTTCATGGCTGTCTTTAGTGAGGGCTTGCGCTTGGAGCGGTAGCCTGTCTGGTCCAGGAGCAGGGACTGGTTCCGGGCCGAGTCGTATGGGTTATAGAAATTGTAGGTCGGAGGCTTAGATTTCATGGGCGTCTGGTCGATGGAAGTGGAGAGGATGTGGGTTTGGTATGGAGGCTTAACCACTCCTCCTGTTGCTCCACCTACAGTGCCTCCACCTATGCCGTATGGAAGAGGCTTCATCACTGACCCCACTGGGCGTAGGTCTGAGAAGTCCACTTGCTTCTCCAACCCTTGGACCTGAAGGAGAAATAAACAGAAATAAGGAAGACAACTTTATTAATGTGCCGAAGGCTATTAAATGTCTTTTCATGTATCCACACAGTTACCCAATAATCCCAATAAATATGCATATTTTTTCCCCAAATGTACACTTTTATCAATCTTTTATGTTGCATTAAGTGGCACTACATGTTTTAATGGGCCTTTTTGCACAGTCAAAAAGCCTTATATTCTTACTGTACAGAGTTTGTACACTGACAATTCCAATAGTTTTATTCAAACAAGATGATTACATCCTCAAAATGCTGTTGAAAAGAGAAAGGAAATTGCAGTTTGAAAAGAATGCAAGAAGAAAAAAGAAAAATAAATAGCCACAAACACAGAGTTAGCCACTATGTGTAACATACACGGTCGCCCATAAAGTTGGAATAAAATATTTTTTACATCTTTCCATGAAATGATTGTGAAAATTGGATTTATTCTTGATAGATAAAGAGTATATATTTTCAAAATTGTATTGATCAATCTCATTGCACCTGGTCAAAGGTGATTACTGATGTGTACAAATAGAAAATAAAAAGAGGAATGTGTCTGACAACAGAATTATTCTAACTTTATGGGCAACTGTGTATGACTTCAATAACATTAAAATAAGCTCACTACAGTTGCTAACAGATATTTTGACCAAAATTTCTGACATGCCAGAATCAGGTCATCCAACAGCCAGGCATCGGAGCCCCGCTCAAAATCAACGTCAAAAGACCAATCCGGTGGAAATTGGGCCCAATTTTTAAATCTGCTATACACCATACAGTATCTGTCTGGCATCGCCCAGTGTTAGAGTTCAGAGTCATGCCCAAAGGCACATAACAGAAATATTGAGCACCATGCAGTCAATGTAGTATTAGCTTCCTTCCTATCGCTGCTCAAAACTGGAATACACTCTGCTGTCAGTATTGGAAGTTGAACCAGCAACCTGCAATTACATTTTGATGGGTCTCTTCCCCTGTAAGTCATGCTGAACAGAACAGAGATGCTAAATTACCTAGAATGAAAGTCCAGTCCAATCTTGCAACAATCTGGACAAAACCTAATATACGTAATATTAAAATTATTCCATTGTGTCCCATTTCATTTTACAAATATGATTATAATCTTAAATGCTGTAAAGGTCACTACTCCATAGAGATCTTTTTACCTCACCATGATTTTTTTTATTTCCACGAGGATCCAAGTTGTTAGATGTTGCAATGTTTCATCTCCTGAATTCAAGAAAACAAAACCATCTATTTTTGTTAACACACTTTAATTTTGTTGTCAGAGTTGCTCCAGAGAGCAAAACAACTGCATGTAAGATAGTGGATGCACGCCTTTGTTTGTTCAGACAGCTTTCTGCCTTTAATCCACAACCTAGGTGGTTATTCACAGGGCTGATTTATGAGGGGCCGTACAAGCCATATTTCATTCTGGCCCTCTCACATACGTACATTCTCCTTTCACATACATATATTTTCACTCTCACACACATACATTCTCCTTTCACATACATATATTTTCACTCTCACACACATACATTCTCCTTACACATACATATATTTTCACTGTCACACACATACATTCTCCTTGCATATACATATATTTTCACTCTCACACACATACATTCTCCTTGCACATACATATATTTTCACTCACACATACATATATTTTCACTCTCATATTTATACATTTTCATACTATAAGTAATATATGTATGTAAAAGGAAAATGTATGTATGTGAGAGTGAAAATATATGTATGTGAAAGGAGAATGTATGTGTGTGAGAGTGAAAATATATTTATGTGAAAGGAGAATGTATGTGTGTGTGTGAGAGTGAAAATATATGTATGTGAAAGGAGAATGTATGGATGTGTGTGAGAGTGAAAATATATGTATGTGTAAGGAGAATGTATGTGTGTGTGTGAGAGTGAAAATATATGTATGTGAAAGGAGAATGTATGTGTGTGAGAGTGAAAACATATGTATGTGAAAGGAGAATGTATGTGTCTGTGTGAGGGTGAAAATATATGTATGTGTAAGGAGAATGTGTGTGTGTGAGAGTGAAAATATATGTATGTGAAAGGAGAATGTATGTGTGTGAGAGTGAAAATATATGTATGTGAAAGGAGAATGTATGTGTGTGAGAGGGCCAGAATGAATTATGGCTTGTACGGCCCCTCATAGTAATCAACAGCCCCTCACGTAGCGCGGTCGATGAGGAAATGCGGCGGGCCTTCAGACCTGGAGCATCAGGTGTATGAGGGCAGAGCGGATCCTCTCAAGCTAACCTTAATGGCAAAAAAAAAGTCCAATTGCCTCATTGACACGGTCCCGGTCGACCATTTTCAGATGTTAGCATCCATGCAAATTCATCATCTTAGAGGAGGCGGGACATTGTCCTTGAGATCCCGCTGGAAAGTAGGACATCCGGTACCTACATCCGCGATGAGCCAATCAGAAACTGGGAATTCAAGTTGACTTCCTTTTCAATCAAACTCTCTCACACATACTACTATACTCGCACACATCGCATATTATTCGCTCATACATTCACTATCATGTTGTTCCATCCATAATAGCGTGTAAGAGAGTATGATAGTATGTGTGTGTGACTATAGTAGTATATGTGAGAGAGTATGATAGTAAGTGTGTGTGACTATAGTAGTGTATGTGAGAGAGTATGATAGTAAGTGTGTGTGACTATAGTAGTGTATGTGAGAGAGTATGATAGTAAGTGTGTCTGACTATAGTAGTGTATGTGAGAGAGTATGATAGTAAGTGTGTGTGACTATAGTAGTATATGTGAGAGAGTATGATAGTATGTGTGTGACTATAGTAGTATATGTGAGAGAGTATGATAGTAAGTGTGTGTGACTATAGTAGTATATGTGAGAGAGTATGATAGTAAGTGTGTGTGTGTGTAATTATAGTAGTATGTGTGTGTGTGTGTGTGTGTGTAACTATAGTAGTAAGTGTGTGTGACTATAGTAGTGTATGTGAGAGAGTATGATAGTAAGTGTGTGTGTGTGTAATTATAGTAGTAAGTGTGTGTGACTATAGTAGTGTATGTGAGAGAGTATGATAGTATGTGTGCGTGACTATACTAGTGTTTGTAAGAGAGTATGATGTAACATGTGAGAGCAACCATGAATTATTTCCTAAACGGCCCCTCATAGATATGTGTGTCTACTCATGTGAGGATATTTTCTGTCTCCCTTCATTTCTGTCTGGGGCAGTGGAACCGACAGGTTTGTGCCAAAGCTGTCCTCCTCTTTCATCAATCACTGAACCTAATAACTCCATATTGCTATTCGTAGAGGCAACAGTGCATCACTCAATACAGCTCCTAATGTATTCAGTCATTCAATTAATGCATCTATTTCTGTTGGCCATTCATTAACGTGCCTGCAGAGCTGATTTCTAAATTGATTGAGGGGGAAAATAACTGAAAGTTCATTGACCACTGGAGGAATGAATTACAAAAAAAGGAAGGTGTTGATAAATGACTAGTGACTTGGATAATGACCTACTGAAGGTTTTTTTGCTTTTTGTTTTTTTTAACTAGACCCTGACTCCCTTTGATGCCATGAGAGGAGGCCGATGCAGTGGTCTTACAATTTTAAGTTTGTGAATCGGTAATGTGAGTTGACTTTGCGGGTGACAGGTAGGAATAAGTTACAGTTGGTGGCAGAAAAACATCAGAATACATATAGCAACAAACAGTGTATATAGTGCATGCAAGATGGGGACTTCCTGTGAATGCGCTGTCAGCAGTGCTGTCAGCTAGCTCCATGTGTTGCCATCTGTCAGGCTAACACTCTGCTGGTGCAATCCTAATCATTTCTCTTGCTGATGGAACAGAGCTCAAACTAGCACCATCATCATAATCCTTAAACATCTTCAGGAGCAGCATCACGCCATGAACCTCAAACTAACCTTTAGGGTCAACTGTATCAAGCATATCCCCCTTAAGATGATTTTATGTTGGGGTCTGAGTTTGCTGCAAGTCTTTCTGAGGGGGAAAACACAAACTGTACACAGTCAGCAACTTTAACAAATATCGATTGAATAGGAAAAGAAGAGTATGGAGAGAGGGCTTCTTCTTCTGTGGCATGAAAGTAATAAAATGCCAACAGAAACCAATGGACTTTCTATTAGCATAAATATGAAATTGTTTGTGCTTGACAGTAAATCCATTTAAAGGGTGAGGATTCCTTAGAAGAAATATCAAATGTTTTCTTGTGACATGAAATCCATAAGCTATAGACTTTTTGCAAAATAGCGGATGTTTGCTATAAGGTCACGTCAGGCTGCCGCAACCAGTGAAAGATTGACGCTTTGAAAAATACAGCTTCACACTTTTCTTCCTCCTCGCCCTCTATTCATTTAGGTTACAAAGAGTAAGAAGTAACTTTTGTAGCAATAGCCAGAGAGAAGTTGATGGGGTGATGAAAAAGTGATGAATGTAGGTACACATTGATGCACCCATACATGCAAACACACAGCACACTACATTCACACTCTGAGAAATATAACTGGAGAGGCTTGTGCGTTACAGTTGAAAGGAACTTAAGCAAGAAGAAGTTTTGTTACTAACACAATCATAAGATTAAGAATGACAGCAATACACATTACAATGTATGCTCTTTGGTGAATGGTATTATGCAAAACAGATTTTAGTTCCATAGTTTCCATCACAGTTAGATACAGTGTAAAGGGGATGTAAGATGCTTTTTGTGAGTTTTTGTTATTTTTATACTGTTATGATGTCTGATGTCTGTGTTAAACATGTTCCAAGTTCCAAACATTGAGGTGAACATATGTAAAAATCGTCTCTACAAATCAAAAGCCCAGGCTTCAACCTGCTCTGCTCTGCAATATTACTCCTACTTCCTCCTCATGATGACATCAGGTTGTTCTTTCCTTCCCCACAAAAGACTGTCCATTCCATAGCCTTTGCTGCTGAGGTTTCTCCATGGCTTGTTTGTATTGTCCACTTGCATATTTTGAGAAGTTGACATTTTGAGTGAAGAACAAGAAAAATAAGTGAAATATTAGAAGTTCTGCTTGCTTATGTAGCACAGAAACTGCTGTAAGTCTGCCAAGTGGTAGCTTTTTAAAAGCTGGCCAATCAGAACAGAGTAGGCTCATCAGAAGGGGGGCCTTAAAGAGATAGGAGCTAAAACAGCCTGTTTCAGACAGAGGCTGAACTAAGGAGCTGCATAGAAAGCCAGTATGAGATAAAATAAACTGTTTTTGAATTGTAAATCATGCAAAGATATTCCAGTAGAATATAAATATAGACCTGGAGATCTATTTGTCGGAAAAGTATATATAAGCGGGGTAGATTACCTCAACTGTTACATTTGGCTATAATGTGTACATGTGATCTTATTAATTGTGTTTCATGCTCTTCCTAACACAATATATAGGTTTAAACTCAGATTTAAGGCTACATATTTGACACCAATGTAACGGGGCGGGTAGCAACGACAACAGACTCCCTAAGCTCATTTGTAGATATGAAAGCTTTGTAATGACATTTTGTTTAAATGTAAGCATGCAAGCACAATAAATAACGGAGAAAAGTACTGGCAAAAGTCTTTTTAAACTGTCTTGAAATATGTTTTGCTACTGGTGTAGTAATTTTGCTTACATGTCTTTCCTGACATTATTTGTCATTATTGTATTACACAGTGTATGTTGTTTACTAAATCTGAAAAGGATGAGGTAGAATTAGCTGTGAGGATATGAAATTCCTGGTGAAAATTAGTTTTTCGCTGTACTTTACAGGAAACACTTGTCAGATCACTTGTCATTCTACACACCACCAAGGCTTTACCTTCTCACTCCTTATTAATCATGACTACTTTAACAAGACAAACCAGCTCCAGTCTCCTAAAAATAACTTCAGAATAAAGGTCGGAAACCTGATTTGAGGGGATGCTTTAACCTCTTGTGGCCATTTGGGTCTGCAAACCTGCAACGTTACCCACATTGAAGCTTTACACATGTCAACATATCATTAGTGTTTCCTCCATTTAGGAAAGAGATTTCTGTTTGGTAGGATGCTGGAGGAAATTGTAGCAGAAGATGGAATAAGTATTATGGTGGACTTATACATATGTATGATACAGTCAACTCGATAACAGAACAATCAAAGAAAGAATAATCGAATTACAGAGCTTGGGAGATAGAGGGATATAGTGAAGAAAATGTTATTAGTGGAGAAGTAAGATGAGGAGAGGAGAGTGTAAGGATATCTTGTACATTTTCTAGGAATGGGGAACATTAATCATCTTTAACTTCATTTGGAGGTTCACATGAGCAAAAAGCATCTTTAGCTGCTGCTCAGATGGGAGGCTTATAAATCTACCTGTACGTACATGCAAGAATGAAATGTAAGAATTGTTCATTGAGGAGATTATCAGTGTAGCTCAGTGACAGAAAAAGAGTATGAGACACACATGCAGCTAGGTAGAGAGGGGTTTAGAAAAAGAAAACACAGACTGCACAGTGAGGGGCTTCACACCAAGTTATTAAATAAGAGAAGGTCAGATGAGCTCTAGAACTGACTGGTGAAACCTGATTTATCACATGCCATGACAATCCCTTTTCCTCATTAAGGATACCTCTGTCTCTGCTTTCTTTTTCTTTCACACTCTCCCTGTCTATCGGGTATCTTATCCTCAATCTGCAGTTCGCTCACTTTCACATTCATGTGTAACTTCCACACCACCTTGATAGAGAGAGTATTGAGAGGAAAATGGACCTCGCTCAGCAGCTACCCAGCCCACATCCGACTCCCTCTCCTCCTGCCTCCCGCCCTGCAATCCTTCCCAGAGGACTGATGAGAAGATGAGAGCTGCTTGTCTTGGAGCTCTCTCCCAGGCTTGTTCCTTTGTTTAATTGGAGTTTTATTGGTGACAATCAATTCATTTCTATCTGTGCTCCAGGCTGCATTGATCTGCTGTCACTGAGAAGAGTCAAATGTACAGTTCCACTCCCACCGCACTTTAAACCACAAGCTCTGATGCCAGCTACTTTATGTTTCTACTGCTTTACTGCTTGTTGTGATTAGTAACATAAATTACTTTACAGTAGTTTTCTCCAGGTTGGTTCAGCTTTACCTCATATTTCCTCTCAGAAGAATCCAATGAACAGACTATGGGCCAATGTTTTCCAGACATTATTTGTGAGCAGTCAGAGAATGCTAACTCAGGGTATGAAATCTTAAAGCTGCATACGTTTTTACTCTGAAGTCACTGTTTACTTCAAATGCCTTCACCAATTTTAAAAGAAAACAACATAAATCTGTCTATGTTCCCACAGCCCTATGTTCCCACAGCCCTATGTTCCCACAGCTCTGTTCCCATAGCCCTATGTTCCCACATTTCTAAGAGATTATTTCCACAGCCCTCCATCCCACAGACATGTGGGGTGTCCTGGTACCTCTGTGAGGCTATGAGTGAAAGTCCCTCATGAGCAATAATTTAAGAATTAAATTAAAGAATTTAACAAATTAAGCATTGGGGCGGGCACAACGCTGTCCTGATTGGGCCGTCTTTTTGCGCTCGCAAGATCAGGTAGACCTGGCTTTTCTCCTCATTGGTTTGACCAATCCATCTGATACGGCATGGCACATGGGCTTTGAGCATTGGCATAATCAGGGACTTATGGAGCCGAATTTTCAAATTTCACAAATTTAAAACTTTTAAATGTTGAAGTTCTATCCAATCTGCTGATGCCTGATTATCATGCTGGAGATTGGGGTTGGTTTCCTACTTGGGCCAAAAAGATTCACGTGTGACACTGGGTGCCGTAGACCCAGACGAGTGTGGGGGAAATTTTGGGGGGTGAATGTAATGGATGCAGTTGTAAAATAGAACCCTAATCCTAACCCTAATCCTGTTGAAACATAGGGCCTTATTTTGAAAAAAAAGTTACAAATGTGGGAACATCGGGCTGTGGGAACATAGAGCTGAACCTATTTTTTTTTTTACAAATTACATATCAATTTTGTTTAGATGAAGCTGAGCTCAAGAACACCACAGTGACTGAAAATGTCATAGTTTTCCACAGGACTTAATCTCTGCTTTTTACAGATGATGTAGTTCAGTTGGCTTCATTAAGCTTTGAAGTCCAGTGCAGGTATGAGCAGTTTTTTTGCAGTTGAGTGCAAAGTGGTTGCGACGAGGCTCAGCACCTCCACATCTGTTGCTGCTCCAACACAGAGGATTATTCCCCCTATAGCTTGCAAGACATTTGGTGCTGTTCAATCTTGGAGTCTTGGTCACATTTGAGGGTGAGATGAAGCGCAACTTCAAATGGTAGATTGGTGCACTGTCCATGGTGGCAGTGACAAGGGCACAGGGCATTGAGGGGAAGCTATCATTTTCCTATTTGATCTATGTTTCTGCCCTAGGTAATGACTGAAAGATGATAAAAGCTCTGAAATCACACCCACAACAGGCAGGGCAGGAAGAGCTATACCAGGAGATCCGAAAGGCTTCAATCAGCAACAGACATGCATGTTTGAATCAGGTGAACAAACAGTATCGGTGGTACACTAGCACCAACTCATGACATGAATAAAACACGTTTCAGGCAGGTGACAGGTTTCCTGTGGCATGAGGCAGGAATATTAAGACACAAAGGCAACACAGACAGTGGTGAGGATTTCTCATTTACTGTAGCACCCTGGGGCAGACAAAGAGGCTCCATCCCAGGGATTACATCCCCAACTGACCTACGAACACTTTCTCCTGAAAATGTAGCACATGACTGAAAGGAAGAATATTCGGGCTATGTTACTTAGCCTGTTGCCACCATGACCAAATAACACAAAGAAAGGTGAACTGAACATGTTTAAGTGCTGGTAGCATGGTACTGTGGCTCAGACAATTCAATTTTACCAGCAGTGACTCCACTCTGTTTTGACAACGATCATATAATGAAAAAATGAAACTTTTCTTCCTTCTTCCAAAAAACTGGGAGAAGTGAAAATGACATTTAATTACATAAAGCAAAATAAAGCCAGGAGGAAAAAAGATAAACCAGTGGGGAGAAAAGACGGAGACAGAGAGAGAGAAAGAGAGAGAGAGAGAGAGAGAGAGAGAGAGAGAGAGAGAGAGAGAGAGAGAGAGAGAGAGAGAGAGAGAGAGAGAGAGAGAGAGAGAGAGAGAGAGAGAGAGAGAGAGAGAGAGAGAGAAAGCTGTGAAAGCGATTTCGCAGTCCAGTGGTGTCGCTGGATTATCATGAAAATGAAAGCTACTGAGTCAGGGAGTATCAGGGAGCAAGGAAATGGAGCCGAGACAGATAACACAGTAAGGGAGAAGAAGAAAACGAATAAGAGAAGCAGTGTAGAAAAAGCAGAGAGGACTGTAAGACAATATGAGGGGAGAGTGCAAAAAAAGAAAGAAAAGGTAAAAAGACAATATATATACGGCACACACTGAGATTTGAGTGCAATAAGACAAAAATGAGAATCATTCACCCCATAGAGAATAATCAGAGGTTTCTTGAGAAGTAATATCTGCAATATTGTTTCAAGAAGACCAGCTCAGCTCTGAAATAATTTTTAGTTAAAGAAGGGATGGAGTCTTTTTTCCATGTATCAGGCAAAATCTAAAAAGTATTCTGGTTGATGAGCAAAAGTTTCACTTTTAAGAATCTGTACTTTTCGCATAGGCCAGAATTTTGTGGCATATACAACAAAAAAAGCTGCATCCAGCATCTACGAAAGAAAGAAAGAAAGAAAGAAAGAAAGAAAGAAAGAAAGAAAGAAAGATATGAGAACAGTACACTCTGCCATCTGATGTCTACATAAGAGGATTTATGATATATATAAAATGCTGACAATATTGCAAAATACTGCAGATGCCACAAGATTGGATTAAGAGGGAAATGTAGAAAGTCCCAGTTGTGAAATGTGAGTTAACACCAGTGCAGCAAGACATCCGAAATGTGCAGTATCACAAACACTCAACTTTTAAAGGTTCTTCAGGGAGTTAGGTTTTGCTGTATTTATTTACAGATTTTTATGTTTAATCAATTTGCATCTTAAATTTAACAATCAAACCAACTTGAACATTCAGAAGGGTTTTTTATATTGGAATTTCTGTGCAAGGTAGATGATCATCTTTAATGACTATTACCATTTACTTATCACAATCAATTCAATATCTCTACTTGTAGAGTTTGTTACAGAGATCCAGTGGAAGCAGAGGTCATTATAAGAACATGTTCAGCTACATGGGCCCATCTACCTTTATACCTGTACTGTTAAAAAGCAAATCAATCAACCCGCAAAACAATACAGAGGAAATAAAAATATTCTGCAGTCATGTATTTAAACACTCCCCTCTTTTCTTGAAATTTAGTTGGATCACTTAGCTGTCAACCATAGAGCTACAGTATGTTGCTGAGTTTAAAAATACACTGCCAAAATCCCACAATCCCTTTTACTCATTAATACTGAAGTAGTTAAATTTTATACTTGAAGCAGATTCTCTCTTTCCATTATAATCTAAACACACATCTGCTACAACACTCAGCCGTAAACTACTCCAGTGCACAAGAGGATCACAGTCCAGTGAATCATAAATGTAGGAGGAACAAAGCCAGCCATGACCACAAAATAGAGCTATGATGAAATGAATTTTTATACCTTCATTTGTTGGGTAAAAGAAAGTACTGGTCTACTGCCTGTACAGCACAAGGGAATTAAGGAAAGCTATATACTCACAGAGCTTAACTGCCATAAACAGACACCACTACTTGTGTAAAAATCAAAACAAGGTGGGATTATGAGACAATGTAAGATATTAAACTGGATGATCACCACGTGGGCATGAAATGCTGCCAGATAAGCATACAACCCTTACAGCACAATGGGCAGCAGTGCCAGAAATGCGTGTGGGAGTTTTCATTTATTAATGTAAATAACCATTATTTTCCAGAACTGATTTCATTTTTTGATGAATTGACTAATCTATGAATTGAAAGAAAACTGCGAAAAATACCCATTACAATATGCTAGAGCACAAGGTGATATTATTAAATGTCTTATTTTTTTCAATCAACACGTCAAAACCCCCAAATATTCAATTTACTATCATTTAAGACCAAAAAAGCATCACAGTTGAGAACCTGGAACCATCAAATATTTGGTATTTTTGCTTAAAAATGCCTGAAAAGGATTAATAAATGATCAGAATAGCGGTTGATTAATTTTCTTTCAATGACCAAATGATTAATCAGCTAATTGGCTAATTACTGCAGCTCTACATACATGCCTCTAGCAAGGTAGAAATCTCAAGGGTATTGGCCAAATTGACCTTTCCTAAGGTACTGGACTAAAGCTGCAACCAAGTGCCATTATACAATCTGCAGGGGAGCCAGCTAACCAGGGAGAAAACAGCATAAAACAATTCATCCACAAACCAAGTTACACAGCCAACTGAGAGATTCACAATGACCTGTTTGCTGAGGCCACCATTCTAGCTTGCATGCAGTCAGCAAAAGTCTTAAGAGGATTTTTACACAAGCATTTGGACTTGGATGAATAAATTTGACACTGCCAGCAAGAATATCTGTGGTAATTTCAGGCTGATTGTTCTGAGCACTGGTACATGTAGAGGAATATGCAACACACTATTTCAACACATTAGGAAAATGTAATGGGATGACGAAGAAAGGGTAGATGTTCTGTATGTGATTCAAGGTACACTAAGATATCTGACTGTATATCTTGGCCTTTAAAAGTAGGACACAGAATGCCCATACAGACAAATTATAATGATAAAAAATTAGGAATCAGGTCAATAATGGTTAGCCCTGTGCTGCTCAGAATGTGCTGGATGGGTATACAAAGAATGTAGTTATTGTTACTGATTTGTTCTTTAGTCATAATGTGGAAAAAGTACCTACGGGTATTATAGCAGCGTGAGTATTTTGAGTATTGATGTATAAGATGATGACTGAATATCAATAGTTGAAGCATCACTTTTTCTTAATGACAAAATAGAAACATTAAAAAAATCTAATACATTTAAAGTCACAAATTGTAGCTCTGTCAACTACCTGATTCTCTGAATGCAGAATATTTTACACTACTACTTTCTATAATCAGTCTTTAAATCAGTTACAAAACTGGACTGTGAAATCACTGCTAATGTTGCACATCCTGCATTCAGTGTTGCTAACATCCCTCTACACTGCTTGCCCAAAGGTAGACAAGGGAAGTTAATACAATCCGCAGTATGCTTTATCTATGAAGCCATTAGAGGATTTTGCTCTCAGGAGCCTGACTTCAGTGGCCATAGATCAACTGTGTTCAGTAGTCCTCCCTTGTTCCGCCTATCTTACTGATCACATCAGGTCAGCATGCCGGAGTGTCTTTGCTTGGGCGGGTGGGTGGGCAGACTTCCCACATGTCTGCGGCAATGCCACAGCACCTGATCAATAACCCAAGGCAACTCTTTTGGGACACATCTAGGAGGAAGGGAGGGACGGAGGAGAAGAGTAAGGAGGATAGGGGGAGTTGGGCGGCACTGGTGGAGTGAGGGTGTCTCGTTTGCATGCGGGATGGCAGGCAATGCATCAAAAGATGACAGCTCTTCCATTCTTCTTTAAATAAGAGTGGTGAGACTCTTGCTTGCTGCGCCTTAACTTTAATCATTCATCTAAATAACTGTTGCAGAAGTCTGCTACCGGAGGGGGGCTGCAGCTCCAGGCAGGCTGCCATGGGCATGGGGAATATGAGAACTGACGTCGCGCTCTTGGATTTCTCATTTGTAAACGTGTAAACATATATTTGAGTCAGATTGCAAAAGCACAAAAGCGCTTGTCCTCAGCACCTGCAACAGCACCCCCACCCCACCATCTCTGCCTTCTCTCACTCTTTCTCTCTCTCATAGATTTATGTATTGAAAGAGTTTGAAATTCATCGAGGTTAGACTAAGCAAGAAAGGTTCGGAGGTGGTGCGGGGTACTCAGGCTCTGGCAACATGAGTGACGTTTTGAGCAGCTAAGTGACAGTGATTGATGCCCTCTGTGTTTCGCAACTTATCAAGCGCATATACACACACTCTGCAAACAGATAAACAGCAGAAACATTTGAGATAAAAAAAATAAAATAAAGACAAGGGACTGGTGTGAGGGAAGGAAAAAAAAAACTATCTACATAATGAATAGATGAGATGAAGAAAGGAGGGAGAAGAGAGGCAGAGATTCCCAGCGGGTGTAACTGAGCCTGGGAGACATCAGTTGGGGAGGGATACAGGGACACATGGGCCTGTGACGACTCCGACAAGTCACCCAGGCGGCAAAATAAAGCCCGGCTTCCTCAGATTTGTTTCCAGTGCTCATCAGTAGGAGAGCTGGATGACGGATGGACTGGCACTGGGCGCAACGCGAGCATGTCAAAGTTACTCACCATAATAAAGACCTGCTTTTTTTCCCTTCTGTTCGCTTCCCAGTTTTGCAGCCACCTGCAGTCACGCTGCCTGCAACCCATTTCATCTCATTTCAATCTGGCTTTGTTTGTGTCTCGTTCTTTGTCCTGTGTGCTTTAGTGTATTACATACACTGCTTTTTTTTTTTGGGTATCACAGTTTTTACATTTTCATGCTTGCTTTCAAGTACTGTATATAGCTTCAAGCATTTCTCTCGTTTGTCCTCTTTCTTGCTTAATTGCTTATCCTTTCATCCATCCATCCATTCATGGATAGAATTAAGACATTTTTCTTATATTTTCTTCCTTCTGTCCCTCAATACCTTCCCTTTGTTGCATTTCTCCATCCATCCATCCATTCACCCATCAACGACTTTGATGTATGAAAAATTATGACAAGCTCCCGACCCTTTCCTCAATGTCTCATCCATCCTCATCCCTCTATTTCACTCCTTTTATTTCTTCCCTCCTTTCTACCATTTGTCCGTGCTTCCATCCGTGTCTATGACATGACTAGAATTGTGAGCTCCTGACACTGCCGTCTACCCTGAACTTCTTTCAACCCCTTTATCCCTACATTCTTTCTTTCTTCCTTAATTTCTTCATCCCTCCATCCTTCCTTCATTTCATTCTTCATGAGCTCAATATGACTAGCTCCTGTTATTTCCATCTTTCCTCCTCAAATTTCTTCCATCTCTTATTTGTCATCAATGTCTCCATTCTTTCTTAATTTCTTCATCCCTCCATTCTCTTTTCATGTCCTCCCTCCTTTTGTCCATCCTTTCATCCATCCATGACTATGGCATGACAAGAATTATGAGTACTTCCTGATTATGTCTTCCTTAATTAATCTATGACACAGTATTTCTCTAAATATCCTCCCTTTATTTCCTACTTCCCTCCTTTTCTCTATCCATCCTTCCCTCCAATCCACGACTATACAGCCAGAATTATAAGTAACTTCTAAGACTTCCATCCTTCTCTCATTCTTAAATATCTACCAAACCTTAAATCCATTCCTCCAATCATCAATTTTCTCACCACAACATCTTTCCTCCCCTTATGTGCTCTGTCATTCCTCATCTCTCCCCAAATACTTCTTTTTATTTTACTCCTTACTTTTCCTGCATCCTTCCATTCATCCATCATCTGTCCAGCCACATATGACTATGAAATGGCTAGAATCATAAGCTAGCTCCTGATACTTCCTTCCTTTTTTCAACCTATACTTCCTCCATCCCTTTATCCCTTTCTGCCACAATACCATCATCTTTCCATTCTTCTATACTTTATTTCTTTCTTCCATCCATCCATCCATCCATGCATCCATCCATTCATCCATCCATCCCTGACTACATGACCAAAATGATTGCTAGTTCCAGATACTTCCATCCTTAATTTCTTTCATCCCTCATCTTTAATTCGAAACATCCATATTTCCCTCCTCCCCACTTTCCTTTCATTTTGCTGCCAGACACAGAGTCTTCCAGTTTCTCTCCCTGGATTGAGTCAGTCCGCTTTTGGGATGTAATAGGATGATTAGACAAAGATGAAAAGACTAAGCATTTCCATATCTGCTCCTCCCCTGCTGTGAAGGATGCTCTCCATGCGTTAGGGGCTGAGTGAGGCTGAGCGAGGGCAAAGCTGAAACTTGCGAGGGGATACATGGCTCTCCGACTTGGGGCGGACTATCTTCACTGGGGCTGATTGCAGAGTTAATTGGAGAGAAAACAGTGGGAGGTGCCAATGAATAAAACCCCTCAGAGACTCTGGCAGCAGGGCACCGCGACATTCCCCTGTTCACTTCAAGGTTATGCACACACACACAAAAACACACACCTGCTTCTGAGGCTGAAGCGACAAGGTAGTATATGTAGTATTATTAGATGTGCTCCAGTACGACTCTATTCCGTTGTATTAATCACATGAAAATAACTAAGAAACAGCATGTCACAAGAGGCAGACAATACATAAACATACACTTTCAAGCACACAATGTATAACATGTTTTCTCCTCTCCTGCCTTTTGGATGCCTTTGCCAGTGTATAAATCACCCAGCTTCAAGGACACAGCATTGGGACCCCTAACTGGGATCTTTCACATCCACCATCTGGACGCAAAAAACCAGAGTGCTGACCAGCGGCCCTGCTCTCATTCTGTTCCTCAGGACGAGCAGCAAGATGGGGGCGGGTGTATACTGTAGATAGAAACCTAATCAATCCAACGACTGCTTAGTGTGTACTGAACTTCATAGAAAACCCTCTCTGGAGATGAAGAGGAGTTGAATAGAGCAGTAATGATATTTTGAGAGGGAGACAAGAGCGAAAGACAGACAAAAAGAGAGAGAAGCTGTCAGTGTCTCCACTCATCCAGAACTGTCCGAAGCATTCATTCACACACTCTCTCTCTCTCTCTCTTTCCTCTTTGCTCGCCCTCCTCCAGAGACTGTGGTCCTTCATCATTCAACTTGGTTTCACACTCCGAGAACCAATATCAAACTAGATATGAACAGAAATGAGAAACACGGGATTGTCTTTCCACAGACAATTGTGTCCACTGCGGTTATTGGTGTCATACCATCCACTGGTGTAAGAAGACCTATATCTCTCTGGGCTACCAGTCTGCCTGCCTGCTGTCTTTCCATCAGGCTGAGAACATTACTGAGGACAGCCGTATTCCTCTTTCCTCTCTCTTTCTCTCTGTACCAGCTCAGGTCATCTCACCTGCAGGGCACTGCCCAGTGGCTGATCACTTGGTCACTGTCAACACCCAGATGTGCACATACACATAGACATCATCCGTGACTGCGGATGCCCACATTTAGACCGTAAATTCAAAGAAACCCATCTGTGCATGCTACAGAGATACATATGTGGTCATAATGCTGAAGTCTCTCCTTCAAATTTTGTAGAACAGAATGAAATCATGAAAAAGTTGTAATGTTTTAGTAGGGATGGGTTACACTGATATTTCATATTGATATGAATCACAATATAATAATAATAATAATAATAATAATAATAATAATAATAATAATAATAATAATAATAATAATAATGATCATAATAACTGTAATAAATGTGTATAGCACCTATTATATAAATAAATGCAGCTTATAGTACTTTACAAAAAAATAAATACGTACCACACATGATTCACATGAAAAGACATACAATGAAGATAAAAACATGAAAATGAAATGTACATAAGATAAAGTAAAATCCACTTGATAATATTAATAAATGTGAAAATGTGGAAATACAATACATAGAATTCATACTTCTGTGGTGGCAATTGAGATTTAATAATCGAAAACTCACAAAGTATTTCTCCATGTGTACACAATATGTAAATCTAAGAAATCTTAGTCTCTGAAGCCACAAGTAAACAGAAGGAGCTTCATATGATACAACTGTTTTTAAATTAAAAGAAAAAAAAATTAAAGACAAAAAACTAGATGGTAAAGTATGTTTCTGGGAAATCAGTGAATTAAAAACCTAAGAATTCAATACCTACATTTATCACAGTGAAATGATCTATAAATCCATTAATGTCATAATAATTGATGCTATTGATTTGCATAACTGGCTGCAATGGCCAAACACAACCAGAGATAATAAGATAATAATATTAAAATGATTTGTGGTGTTTATTACAGCTTGAGTGTTTTTTCTTTGTTGCTTTGTTTTTTGTTTATGATTACACTTTAATCATAATGTTATCTGCTGAAAGAAGAACCTGACCAATATTTGTTTTTTAAGGCTGATATTGATGCTTGAAGAAAATGGATAATCATACAATGGTTGATAGTATTTATTTTTCTTTTTACATAAACAGATGAAATCGTTTCGGTAATGGTCCTTAAAATTTGGTTATTATAGAGTGGTGTCTTTGATCTACTGAGCTGGACATCAGTCCTCTCTGGTGGACAAACACAATGAAGATACTTTTCTTAATTACCTCACACACAACTTTGACATTTCTGTAGCCTACTATTCTTTTCACTGGCCAACATACTGTATATGCTGATACAAATATATATATGTAAGTTAATGTCAGCCAATATATCAACTGATATATGGGGGCCTAGCTGTACTGCTGATATCTGGGAACATGGTAACCCAAACCAGGCAAGAAAACAAGCCGTCTTATGATCTCAGAAGTAAACAACAGTTTAACCAGTAATTATCTGAGCTTTGAGCATACCTGAAATTTTTGTAATTATCAATCACTCTGTCTGTGAACTGAGATGGATGGTTATGACTGACAGTTTGAGTAATATATTTGGAGCTTACTTTCCTTTTGCTTTTGAGGCATATCTGACTTAACTAAGAATATGTTTAAAACCTGTTTATTTATCGGTCCACTCTTATTTGCCCTGTATCACTTCAGTGAAGCTGTGTCACTGTGTACCAAGATCTTGTAAATAGATTTAAATAATAGATTTCTTACTGTGGACAAATTGCTATCATCTCACAGTATCATCATGTTGCCTAACTGTTTTTTGTGACTTCTGCAAACAAAAAGCCTCAAGCAGTTTTTCTCAGGTATGGAGAACCTGTAGCAGCTGATTTGTATAAAGGAATATATGGCACTGCTACAGTATGATAGCTGTGGATTTGTATTACTGACCTGCTCTCATTCACACTGCTTGTGTTGATTCAACAGCGATAAAAGGCTCTGGACAGACCAAGACTTGTGACTAATGGTCCAGCAGGATCTGTGGTTCAATTACCGTGTGGGGCAGCTCTCCCCTGTCCCTGGGCTAGACGCTTTACTGGAATAGCTTCAGTAAACACACACACACACACACACCACACACACACACACACACACACACACACACACACACACACACACACACACACACACACACACACACACACACACACACACACACACACACACACACACACATTCATTTCCATCCACACAAACTCACACATGGCCTTTATAAATGTGATGTCACTGACCAAAGGATATCAACACTAATACATTACTCTCCTTCGTTTTTTCCTTTAAGATATGTCCAGAAGAAACGTATTGGAAGATTGGATATTGGCACTATCTAAATGAATGTTTTCAGGCCCTGGGGAGGCAAAGGCTCACTGCACCGTCTGGGTCTTTAAAAATCAGGGGACAGCTGATGAAAAGTTTGGCTGAAGCAGTTTATCCACAATGAGTGAGAAAACACAGGAAATGAACAACGACCTATGAAGTCAATTCCAGCTCTTGTACAGATCTGTTCTAACGGTTAGCGGGTGGGAATCTTCACAAGAATTCATAGTTTTCCTCAGCTGGTGAGTTTGAATCTAAGGCATCTTGACTAAACAGACTTGATTTACTGAAAATTGTCAATGATATTATGTTCTATGTAGCAGAGCCACAGTTTGGACACTGCACATAAAAGGAAAACAGCTTTTATCAACATAACGAGCTTGGCCTTGGCATTCATGGTAGCGAGAAAAAAAAAGAAGATAGACGCAACAAAAAAATGACCAGAATTTTTCTCGTGCTCCCCACTGGTCCAATGAGCCCTGCAATGACAAAACTGAACTGACTGACACACGCACACAAACACCCACACAGCGCGAACACAAGACAGGTTTAAAGATCTGGCGTGTTTCCAGAGCAGATGGGTGGGTTGTGTAGGGGACTGGGGTGGGACTGGTGGGTGGGGGGTGCAGGAGAGCGTCAATCTGTCATTTCTAACAAGCCAGGAGACTTGGAGCCGGGGCAGGTCACAGACACAGGACACACACACATACACACACGCACTCGCCCACTCCTCGTCCTCACGCAGGCGTCACATTCCAACTGTGGCATTCCTGCTAATTAGAACACAAATTAATGATCCAAGCTAGAAAGACAGGCTGACTCTCCCTCCCTCTAGTCAACATTTAGCCTTCCTCCCAGATGCACCTTCCTCTGCATTGGCTTCTCATTGTGTCTGTTTTCTTTTCTCTTTTGTTCATCTCCTTTTTCTATCTCTGTCAGATATTTTTGCTCTTTTCAAGACAGGTGAGAGAAACACTTAAGGGTGGTGCATCGGTGTGCAAAAACAGCCTGTTTCTAATAAATTAATTAATTATGAGAAAAAGGGCTTAATTTGCATGCTCAGGTTTTGTCTATTGGACAAGAAAGATACAATATTTATCCATTTGATATTTATTTCAGCATTCCTTGCACTTGCACCTTTGCACTACGTGTATCCTCTTTACAATTTACAAAAATAGTTTTACCTATATACTTTTGTTCATCTGAGTTCACTTGTTCAGCTTTGTTGTCCTTGTTTTGGTTGGATGTCCATGTGCATCTCCTTAACATTGTTATGAGTACACCAAGCCCCTACAAACCAGAATCAAATTTCTTATGTGTAAACATACTTGGCAAATAAAGTTGGTTGTAATATATTAGGAGGAAATGTTCCTGAGTCTAAAAGGCAGAGATAAACTATTAGTACAGCTAGCCAGGTAGCTCAATCACAACTTTCTCTGACTCTCTGAAAATCCTGCATCTTTTGTCTCTCTTGCATTATTTTTCCATTAGCATTAGTGTGGAATTGCCACTGCATAACTTGAAGAAAGTGAAAGATTGGGTTTGTAAGTCGTACAACAAGTGCTGGTAGTTCCCTCACAGCCGCACTGCTGAATAAATTGCTTGCTTTGTGATTGTATCTGTTATTCTTTCAGGGAGAACAGTGATACATTCTGGGGCAAAGTCACAGCAAACAACAACAAACTCAATCTGGCAGTGCTTCTCTGCGGTCCAGGACACCTTGCCCACAATGCATCAGTGGCAGGCTGACCTTGAGTGCTAGGCATTAAGGTCAGGAAGCATCATTAGCCCTGCTTCCCCACTGTAAGGCTAAGAATAGGAACATGAACACAATCACTCACTCATCATCTCCATATATCTTTTCTTTCTCGCTCCACCAAGTCGTTATTTCTGGTCAGGGTTTGCTGGAGAAAGCAAAACAATTAACTATCCTACTGTAGTACATGTTGGCTTAAGGGGGATTGAATGAGCAACAGACCAGAATTAAGCATCAATAAACTATGAACATGATCTAAACTCCCAAATAAATATGGAAGATGTATTTAATGTCTATTTTATTTAAAACTCAAAATATATTCCCCTTTTTGTCTTTTATTCAAGCTGTCTCTTCTAGATGATATTACACATATATGTGTATTTTTCTAACATTCACTGGGCATGTTGCTACATGCAAGTACACACACCATACACCCATTGTAACTGGTGTAAAAAAAAACCCAACCCGTATTGGAGACTAAAATACAGCTGCTTTGATTCATTCAAATAAATAAATGCATTCCACTTGTTTGAGTAAAGTATGCTGGAAAGAAACACCTTGTTTAATGGGAAAATAACATGTTTTTTTAAGCGCATACAAATCACCTGCTAGTAACAGCCCACACCCTCCATCTCTCCATCTATGTTTCTTTCTCTTCAATCCCAGTTGGGGCTCTGCCTCACAATCGATACCTTTCACCACTAAGCCAATCTGCAATAATAAAGGCATTACAGACAGGGAAAAATAACACCAAATCTTATTAAATATGGGAGATGGTCTCTTCCCCTCTATGTCTCCCTGTCTGTTGTTGCCTAGGTGAGCAGGAAACAGCTCCATTGGACTTATCACAGCGGTTGATCCAAATGTTCTGAGCTGATCAACAGGCTCTGGATCAGGGTCTATATTGTGGGTTACAGGTAGAGTTTTGAGCTTAGCATTCTGCTCAATACTCCAACCAGCCATGTATATTTCACAGGATTGTCTTTTATATTCAGTCTGTGGCTCAGTGGAGCACTCATCTTTATTTCATTTTGTGGCAGTTTTTAATTTTAGCTGAGATTGTTTTATTTTATTTTTCATCCACCTCCTCCCCCTCTTTCTTCTCTTCCACTCCTTCCATCCTTCCTGACAACCCCCTCTGCTGACTGAATCAGTAATGACATTATGCATCTCTCACTCTGAAGCTTTCAGCAAAGCAAACACTAACTTCTAGCAATCTGATTTCTGCTCGTACTGCATCAAACCTGGAAAAGGAAAAGGGGGAGATTCATACTTTGAACTATGCCCATTTTTGTCTCACAATGAGCAAAATCTGCAAACCACCCATGTTACACTAATGGACAGCTGTAAATGTGGTGTGATATGTTTGCATTTTATCAAAAGGTTAGTCAGCCAAATCAATCAAACCAAACATATCCCAACCCTCTTTTGGATTTATTTTCTCAGGTTTTAATATTTCTGCCACTATGTAATGGGGCTTTTGTTTGATGTGCTAGAAACACCAACAATGTCCTGCTTATTATTTCTTTGGTGAAACCCGCTAAATACAACAAAAACAATTAAAACTCAACTCAATTAATTTGTGAATTATTTTCTCTATTATTCGATTAGTCATTCAGTCTATAAAATGTCAGAAAAAATGTCTGAAATATGGCAGTTGCTGTTTCTGAAAGCCCAAGATCACATCCTCAGATAATGAAAATGAAGATCCAAAAGATATTCAGTTTTTTAAGACATTTTAGCATTTAGCAGCACCACTCAAAAATATGTTTTCCTTTTTGTTCTTACTGTTGAATGTTTGAGCTTCACCCTGCAGACTGACGTATGTGTAAGTTCACATCCAACTGCTAAAAGTGGAAAGATTATCAAGTGCTCACTGAAGACCCAAATTTAAAGGGTGGGCCAAAGTGCTTTGTCTCTTAAAGTAAGGTAGCATATATATGCATTTACCATTTTCCACTACAAGCAAACATCCTGTATTTAAAACTGTACCAAGTTAAAGCACATAAGTATTATCAACATATAACTCTCTCTATATATAGAAATAAAAACAGGCACTATGCAGGCAAAAATAGTCTCTGTCACAGTTGTATTACTCTGTATTAAACTATTGCATAACTATCACACTTACATTACATTGACTAATGAATTGACATGTATGCAGCATTTAAATGTTGCACAGTAGAGCTGCTGTTGGGTACTTTAATTTACTGTACAGTATATCAATTGATCATATTTTATATGCTCTTTATAGGTTTTTAAAATCCTTCTTAAATGTAAGAGTAGAAGTAGTCTAAAATAAAACACTTAAGTGAAGTACAAGTATCTCAGAATTTTCCTTGATTAGATGTACTCAGTTTCTTTCCACTAGTTAAAACAAAAAGTTACAAACGTAGAATGAAAAATGAGGGCCACAATGTTCTCTCTCCCCCTTTAACCCCAAATATATGAATCTATCAAATTCTCATGCCTTTATAGAGTCATCACATCTTCTCCGCAGAGATAGACAGTCATTTTCCTCGCACAGTTCTTATTTATCAACCTTTCCAGCGGCCCCAGAATGACAAGGAAGGATGACAGAGTTCTTCAGATCATCTCAGTTGGCTCGGTCTGAAGGGAACAATTAACCCACAAACACAACAATCTAAACAAACTCAGTTAGCCTTGCCAATATACCCTCAAGTCAATACAGCCAGCAGTCCACTCTTTACACATTTGTTTGCGGTCCTTGGTAAAGCTGCTCGAAGCCCCCCTGGAAAATCCTAATTAGCTTGTAATTGAAAACTAAACTGAAACTGAGAATTCTTGAAAAGTGACAGAATTATTTCTAATCCACTACAAGGCCATTTACTATAAAAGTGTAGTGAACATTACATTTATTGTTTGTGCAAGTTGCTGTATTTATCATCCAAAAATAGCATTTGAAGAATTCTGCAAAATAAATACAGGATGGATTTTTTTTTTCAACAGCATACCACCTCAAGATTTTCCTTTGATTCTGACAAGAAACTAATAAATCTGTACCCAGACAGATTGGCTTTTTCTCCATTTCAAAATACAGTTTGGTTCTTCTTTGTAAGTGTTCTGCATTTGTAACACACTACACTTATGTTGTTAAAATAACAGCAGAACTATCTTTTTGCTTTTGCTATTTCAGGTCATAACAACACAGAGAGAACAATCGACAGAGAAAACAACTAGATTTCCTCTTTTACTGCTCCAACACAACCAATAACAACTGAGCCAAAATTATGTACTGAAACCATCAAAGGTTTACCCTTAATATATTTCAGTACATCATTTTGCCTTTATCCTACAAATGGTTTCAGCATGGCCTTCATGCCCCTCTGAACAATATTCTATGAAAAATAGCACATTGTCCAGCCAGTGGGAAATGGTTTTCTATGTTCTCATAGCTTGAGAAAAAAACATTTCATTCCTTTATGACCCATTCAGAGGGTCCACAGAACATGACATTAATGAAACTAACTAGAAACAAGAAATAATAACAGCATTGAACTGAATTTAAATTGATGACACATTTCACAAATAAAACTGCCATCTTATGGAGCCACTGCATAATATTTGTGAATCCACTTGTGACAAATTCCATTTTACACCAACACTTACTGAGAGCTGCATGACATCTTTTCTCACATGTTCTTAATCCACAGTAGACAGCAAATTTGTTACAAAGTAAAAAGCAATTAAATAATTATTTAAGTTTCAAAGCAATATAAATAGTCTATTGCAAAACATACATACCTACTCGTTACCACAAATCACCAATTGCAAAATTGAATGATTTAGTGTTGCTTAAGAAATCCCACAAAATCAAACAAATGTAGCTGAAAAATACCCAGGCACAAACTTAACTTTATGAAGGAGTACAATCCCTCAAGTTTAAAAAGGTTCATTTAACCTCTTTGGTGGTGAACACCATCGGGATCTGTAACTATTCAAATGTTTCCACATGCTGACACTGACGTTCTCTTGTCTCATGCTTAGAAATGTCTTAGTTATGTCTTTCAATTATGTTTTTGCCAAATAAATTTCCAGCTTTTTTGGTGCCTAAAATTAGAAAAAAATGAAATGTGAAAATTGACTGCAGTGGCAATAATAGTCTGGTACAAATCCTCTTTTGCATGTGCATACAGACAGGCAACATCTGAGACTTAAATGATTGACTTCTAAGATGACATTCAGTATGATCTATAAAACAAGTATGAAATGATTTGGCAACTGAATGTAATCTCTACATACTGGAAATATGACACTGGGGTTTGATATCTCAATGAAGAACACAAATGAAATCATTAACGAAACGATTTGGCAACAGAATCTAATCTTTGCTACATCAGACGTGGTAAATGAAAATGGGATGGTGGGTTGATATCTGAATGAGGAACATTTGTTATCACAGATGAAAATCAATTCTTACCAAAATAGAAATCATTGTTGAGGCGACGTGCATTAAAAAAACAGAGATGTTAAGGTGCAGCAGTATTATGGGTAGAAGGGATACACAAATATTAATGCGGCCTGAAACACACGTTATTGAAACACACATTAAATTTCAAAGCCTTGTGTAATCCATGTCGTGTAGTTAATAATAAGTGTAGCAGGTAGTGTATCTGATATGAAATGCAAAAACAAAAATGGTGGGGAGGAATGTGAATTACAGGATTGATATGGGTGACACAGGGGGGCTTGCGGGGACCTCGTGGATTAAACGTGGGGGAAAATTACAAAAAACATTTATCAGCAACGTTCATTTGTAAATCTCATTTTAATCTCTATTTAGTGGATGTGGCAATCTCCAAATAATGCACATCCAGTTAAATACAAATTGCTTTGCCTGATGAGATTTTGTAGGATGTGATAAACCTTGAGGCACACAATGATGTAGGAGCCAAATTTGTGGACACATCATTTTTGATATTAGAATGATGTTCAGATTGTAGACTATGCCATAAATTCTGGGTGTATGTCGCCCTTAAAATTAGGGTTTACTCATTCAAGGTCTATACAGAGACCAGACTACTGAACAGGTAAGTATACAGTAGTATGTTTGTTTTTGTTTTTTTTTAACCTTTTGGCAGTTCCATTTTACAAGGCAAGAGGGTAGTCAATCTTTCACAAAACATCTTTTTAATCTCTTTCTTTCTGTCCTTGTGTGTGCATGTGTTTGATTTATGTGGCTCAGCAGGCCATCAGGACACAACGCTAGCCTTTCAATACTCCACTGTCTGATGTACTAAGACATGAGATCACACTGGGATCCTTATCTCAACTGTTAGAAAACCACCCAAAAACACAAAGTGAGAGAAAAAAATTGTAAAGGAAATGAATACCTAGAAAACAAAAAAGGTGTATAGGATAATATAGAAGAGTGGTGAAAGACAGAATGGAGAAAAAAAGCAGTGATCAGTCTAAGATGTAAGAATGTCATCTTAAAGCTCAACTGAAACTGCTTGATTCCTTGGTTTTAGCAGTCAAAAATCGATGTCAAAGTGATTTCCAAATGTATTGACTTCATGAAAGTAATCATTTTTCAGCCCAGGAAGTTGCTGGTAAGAGGAATTTGTAGTGTGGTGGTGAACGTGATTAGAGGCATATGGGCACATCCATGGATACAGAGAGGTCATTAGTTCTCTGGCTACCTCGCCACTGCATTGGACTATTGGTGCATGAATACCAGCCACAAGTAACTACCTGAGGACTAGGAAGTCAGGCAGTTAGATGGAAAGATTCTGTTATGTGCATTTGAGCCATCTTGTGCTAGTGATTAATAGATAGTACATAATATTCCTCTATTGGCTAGGTATCATTGTTTGGTCATGCCGTATTTTTTTTTATTTTTAACGCTGCAGCAGAGGTTTTGAATTACTGTAGGAAGGAGCAGTTGCTGAATATCCCTGACCATTTTGAAAAGGATGTGGGCGATAGACACTTAAAAGATAACACAAGCAATTCTGAAGGCTAACTTGTTCGAGGATGGGGTTTTCAAAGGCGAAAGGCATTTTGATGTGGCTGCTCCTAAACTTGTGGGTTTGTCTGTTCCTGGTGCGGAAGGTTTAAACAGTGGTTTAACTTTTGTGCTGCAGAAACAACTACTTTTGTTGCAGTTAGAACAAGGTAAGTTTCAGCAGCAAACAGAAAGGGTAGAAATTGGCTCTTGAAAAATTGAAGCAGGCAACAGAGATGAAAAAGCTCAAGCTGGAAGAATATAAATTGACTTTGATTCGAGATGATAAGATGGCAGTGGGCTCAGGTTCTAATGATTCCTCTGTGTCTCCAGAGTCTCCACAACGTTTTGATGTGGCTGGTAATTTGTGTCTGGTGCCAAAGTTTTGTGAAAGGGATCCTGACACATTCTTTTCGCTATTTGAACATGTGGCTGACAGTAGAGGGTGGCCTGATTCTGAGCGTACGTTGCTTTTGCATTGCATCTTAACTGGTAAGGCTGAAGAAGTTGACGCTTCCTTTCCTGTGAATAACAGCCAGAGTTGCACTGCAGTCAAAGTTTCTGTGTTTAAAGCATATGAGATGGTGCCAGTAGCCTACCAGCAGAAATGTAAAGCTCAGGAAAGATCAGGTAAACACATGCATATGGATTTTGCCAGAAATTTGGAAACTCCCTTTGCAGGTGTTCAACTTTGGAAGTTAAAACATTTACTGATTTGTGCAATGCAATGGTTTTGGAGCCATTCAAAAATTCTCTGCTGAGCAATGTTGCTACCCATATTAATGAGCGTGAAGTCAAAACTGCTGCAAGTATGTCCTGATGCAAAAGCTTGATTCTGAGTCCAGTGTCTGTGATACCAGGGGATTGAGTCAAGGAGACATCAGCTAGAAAGCTATTGTAGGTTATGGTACAAAGTCTGGTCCTTTTTGTGTTGTGTGGCTGTTAATCAGTATTAAAAAGGTGTCTGTGGTCTAACATCATTATCATAGCATAGAACATTATGTTTGCAATGTTTTGGGTAATTTAGCTTAATAGGCTTTTAAGTTTTTTTTCTTAACCCAGTGTTGTTATTTGTTTCATGAATGTCCTTATGGAAACCTGTGGACCATGGCAAATAATAAAATCATTTGTCTGGTTATTCAGATCATTTCTGCCTACATAGACAAAGAAACAACAGCACCCTCACTGAACAGACCAGGATGCCCCTATGAAACCAAAATTATAAAATATAAATTTCTACCTTTTAGGCACAGATATTTCTCAGAAAAAGAGCACAAATCTTACAATTCAGAGAAGCAGATGTGTACTATAGCAGAATCAAACCTCACAATTTAATATCAGATGCACTTCAAATTCAGTACACATTAAAAAATAAGATGTTTTTGTTTTTGAGTTTGTTACAAGAAAAGTAGAAATTGGAAAGCTTTTAAGGTCATAGTGAGTACAGGACTGGCCATCTGTCACAGAATCTGCAAATGAACTTGTTTCATTCAAGATTTTTTCTTTTCACTGCCTGAACTGTAGTTAGTTGAGCTTCATGCATTCAGTCATGCAACACATTTTACTAAAGCAGACTTGCAATGAAAGTTTAAGGTTATACTGCTGCCAAATTCTGTGCCCAAAGTCATAAGGAGAGAAAGAAGAGTAAGATCAGCATTCCTTGGTTGGTCCTTCAGGAATTCAATCTGTGCTGCTGTTGGCTTCCTTGTTTATGCTGCATTACATTGTTCACACTCTTCTCTGCTGAGCATACAGGCATGCAGCTCTCTGCAGCGAGATGTCCACTCTCACACTGGTGGAACATATGTTTCTGTTTCTTTGTCTATCTCTGTCTGTCACTTCCTATCCCTCATTCTCTCCCTGTCTGTTTCTCTAGGTGCCACATCATGTCACTGACTGGTCATGTCGCTACATGCAGGTTGGGGTCTGGTCCAAGTATTTGGCGAGGGGAGGGTGACATCTGGTGAGCGAAGTGAACGGAGGCTTTAGGAAACTAGTTCCATTTAAGATTTCCTGACCCAGAGAGAGAGAAAAAGCTGGGGTTTTTTGTATATGCGAATATATGATTCAGGTGTTACTCAGAGTGAGTGATGCAGTTTTAGCTATCTTTATTAAGGCGTTATTAAGAGTTTGAATATGTGTTGCAATTTGAACTTTTATCCATTTTTTAAAAAAGTGTTTATTTTAAGTTGTTTTTTGAAACAACAGCATTATGATTTTGGCAAACACCAGTTCAGGTCATGGTATTCTCTTCAATAACAGTGTTCAAATTAAAAAAAATTCTGAACACTTTAAGGACACCTTGTCCATGGTTAAAAGTTGAAATTGAAATTCTTCATCTTGAAAACAATAATTGAATGATCTAAAACACATGATCCTCAGACAAATGACCACAAAAACTCACTTGTCGGGAAAACATTTTTAAGTGTTGTTTTAAATGTAAAGAGTACGCTGTTTACTTGTTGAGAATCCTCCATTCAGGTTGTTGGTCATTTATTCATTGTATAAAGGTGGATTTAGTGTGGTCCCTACCCATTGATGATTCACATAACACACGCAGATACAAAACCAGCTTCATTACACCACAGTGAGTGAACAAAATTTATGGGCTGGTTGTTCGAGGCTCACATATTTGTAACTTCCACACAAACTGTGGACAGCCCTTCAACAGATAATTCCTTCGTTCAGAATCTGTAATAACATCAAAAGCATAAATTGGTAAAATGCATGTCAAGGTGCTCTCACACACGCTGACAGTTAAGCTCTGCATGAGGAGTATAATGAAATTTGTCAATGTGGGGGCAGTTAAGATGTGAGATGATTTTCTGATGTGCCTACGCAGCCTCAAGTTCAGTTTTCTCTGCACTCCACTCCTTCCTCAGCCCTGACCTAGACGCCCCCCCCCCCCCCCCCAGTAACCTCCTTCGGGCCAACTTGGACCAAGTTAAAGGAGGGAAAGTCTACCCTTGCCGCCTGCGCAAATACCATTCCCTCTCTCTTTCTATCAATCTCCCCATGCCCTCTGCTTCTTCTTTACGCGGGCTAATTAACTAAAAACCAAGCAAAGATTTTATATAATTCAGCAGTGAGAACTGCCATGTCTTGATCCAGAAACACCCAGAGAGAAACATGGTGACTGCAGCCAGAAACCACCAAGAGAGGAAAAGGGAAAAAATAAAACACAAACCACCAGTCTCCACAAGCACGCTCCAGCAGAAGCTATCAGAGCACAAGGAGCTGGAAGCTGAAACTATGAAATTCTCCTCACATATTTTATTTCTTCTAGGGCTACATTTTAATCAGACACACTGGCAAAGTAGTTGTAGGCCAGGCATGACCAGTATCAAGGTGGGGGAGCAGGGTAGAGGAGGAAGTGGAGAGAGCATGCAGGAGGAGAAACTAGGAGATGGAGTGAAAGATAGAGGCTCGATTGTGAAGGTTTTGACGGGCAGGTGGCGGGTGAGAGAGGTGTAAGATGAAAGACAGTGAGGGAGAGAGACAGAGAAATAGACTTAGAGAGGTGCGAGGGATCTGTGACCAAATGGTTCTGTGGAGTGCTCGCTTCTCTACTGAATTCTCCTGGTCACCCTCCATTAAGCTTCGGTCCAGGAAACAATATATAAAGAAAGTTTTGACATGGGAAAACAGTCTGCAGTAAACAAATCCAAAAGGGAAAAAAAAACAGATTGTACAAACACACTGTGTTGCTTTCATCTCAATAATGCATCCCATGGACCTCCTGAATCTCTGAAAGAACAAACAAGAATGCATATCTTCTTTAAAAAACACATCTAATCCCTGACCTTCATGTATGTCCAGCGGATTTCTGCAGAATCTTTTATTTATTAAGATAGTGTGATTGCTGAGGTTCAGTGCCTACCGAGGCTTAAGAAGGGGGTTACCACTCTAGCTGGGTTACCCATGTCTTTTATTTCTCTCACACTGCCTCAGTTCTCCAATAAATCCGATGCATGTCTGAATTAATGCATTACAAGCCATGCCAGAGATATTAAAAAATGATACAAACTAATCCCTCCTCCACGGTCCCATCTGTGGCAGGTTTTCTCACGCTGAGCTGACCCTGAGCATTCTCTGCCGTCTGCACCATGAGTTATGATATTTGGTGTCTCTTGGATTACACTTTAAAATTTCATTACATGCTCAAACTCCTATTCAATATATCTCTACCAGGTGTGTCACTATTAATCATAAGACGTTGTAAGAACTCAAGACTGTCTAATACCTTCAATACCTCCTGTGCTACACACATATGCATGTATTGTGTGCATGTGTGCAGAACAAAATAAAAAACATTCAAGCTTAAACAATTGATTGATTGATCACAAACAATCGGCAGCTATATTGATAATTGATTAATCATTTTAAATCTAGCTTCTCCGGTGTGATAATTTGCTGTTTTCTGTGTTTTATATTGTTGCAAGTTGAATATGTTTGGGTTTTGGACTGTTGGTCATTCCAAGCAAACAACTTGACTTCAAATTGTGACTGGCATTTTTTTCTTTTTTTCAGCTTTTTATTAACCAATTGATAATAGAGATAACAAATGACAGGATTTATTATTAGTTGTAGCCCTGAAAAATTAAATACAGCTACAGTAAAAAGACAGGTCATTACAGTTTGTGCACAAAAGAAGGCAACACACAGACTCATACAAAAGCTTTCATTTTGTTAAGATTTTGAAACAATTTGGCACTCTGTATGAGCCTATGTTCAGTTCACATGCTTGTCTCTCACACCAGTAAACATACGTGATCACATCAGGATACATACTGCTGTATCAACATATCAAAAGTATGAGGCACAGCATGTGTTTTCTCCCAGGAGGGAGCTGCGACTAGGCAACGCATTGACCATGAGCAGCGGCATTATACCATACGTAACTGGTGGCCCCCGCCGAGAGCTGAGCTACTCATCATGCATGTATGAAACAAACACGGTGCCCATCATCAGGAGCCAAGCGTCCCTTCTGATGTGATCTATTTCCAAAGCTCGACTGTGCTCCTCGCAGCCTCGCAGCCAGGAAAAAGAGAGAGGGAGTTGGGGAGAGAGAGATTAACACACTGCTCACATCATGAAGATGACTGGGGACCTCTCAAAGTGGAGCAACACCAGTAGAGCAATCTAAAGTAGGGCTGACCACTTCACGCCCAGAATCTCCCTCTGCTGCTTTATTTATTAAATCATGCAAAAGAGGACGACAACAACAAAACCCCAGTGGATAAATTCAGGAAAACTTATAGTTGAATACATTACAAAACAAACAAAAACACCCTCTCTCAAAAAAGCAAAAAATATAGCATATTTGAGAGTTATAAATATATACATAATCCAAAACCCTTTTTCTTTTTACCTACAGTAAGATGCTAGAGTTCTCATATGTTAAATGATGTCTTATAAGACAAATAGTCATGACTGTAGACATGCTCAAATAACAAACTCACTTAGCACTTAACTCAAAGCACAGCTGAAGCCGATGGGAATATCATTAGTTTGCAAGCATTTGGTCATAACCAAACTTGTCCAAATTGGGCAAATTAACATTTTGACTTGATTGGACTAGATGAAAAGTCAGAGGGTCACCAAAGACATGAATGTCTTCAGAAATGCATCCAACAGTTAAGACATTACACTAAAAAACTAAATTCCGAACCTCATGTTGGTACTTGAGAGAATTCAGGGAGTCAACAGAGGGATTCATCCTCTTGTGATCATGAATGTCTGCGAACATTTTCATGCCAATCCATCTTATTAAGATATTTTAGTCTGAACCAAAGTGGTGGACTGACTGCCATTGCTATCGCTCAGGCAACATCCTAAAGCAATACTGTCTCAAATTGTCAAAAATTGTGATTCAAGACAGGAACAATCTAATCAAATTTTTAATAAAAATGATAACAAACCTAACCAGACATTCAATAATAATTTCAGTACATATCCATCCATACCAGTAAGTAAATCCTGCACACAACATTAAAAAGTTCAAATATTTACTGCAAAACGTTCAAAAGTTTTGACCTCACTGTGACTTAAAGTAAACATAAACAAGTATGATGATGGGTGAAGTTGTGAGGCTCCCCTCCCCCTTCTCCTCTGTTTAGGATACTATGCAGTGATGGATGTCTGCCCTCTTGGCAGACACTGTTACGGGGCCATGACACACCCAGTTGTAATGTCCCTTTATCGGCTTTGGCTAAGTGTTCATTTTCTCCCCTCTGCCATCAGGGCTATAATACCTCAGCTGTGTAATAAAAAAAAGCTCGTTGTCTATCCCACCTTGGCCATGATAACACTGAACAATCAGGTCCTCCTAATGTACCCCGCATTCCTTAATTTTACCCCTTGGTTGTATATACGTGTTAGTGAGTATGTTTGAGAATAATTCATTTTATTGTCGCTCCATTCTATTCATGCACGTCTCTGTCACATATCTTTACTGCAAACAGATTACGAGTAATATTTTCAAATTGATTTCTTTTCAGGCGTTGTCATCTCCTCAGATGTTCCCTTTTTTTGCTCCCCCAAACTCCTCTCAGGGAGTAATTTTACAAAGTCGTTCCATGAGGATTGGTGAGTCATACATAGCACAATTGTAATAATGGTAGCCCATCCATTGAGCTAGGCGGGGATGCATTAAAATGCTGTGTGAGTGCATGTTCTGCAGTGTGGGTAGAGCTCAGTTCAAGACAGATCAGGTGTGGTTATTTTGACCTGGACCTCCATATGTGCTTTGCCTGCTCTGCCCTCATCCTCCTTCCCTTCACGCAGGCAGAGGGAAGAGAGGAAACACAAAACTGTATGAGGCCCAAAAAGGAAAAACTACAGAATAGGATACAAAAAAATGGAGCTTTAGATTTAGACTTCATATTTGCTGTCCACCATCTCAACCAAACACAACAATCTCTGTCCCCACCACTTACTCCTCCGCCATTCTGGCAGTTTCATAGAGAGCTATGTTGGAGGCTGGACGGTGGCTCAAGCCTGGAGACGTGAGACCCTCATGGGGTTGAAGCAGCAGCTGTGCCCAGGCCTTCTTCTCCAGATCATCCTGGCAGTGAAACCCGGGTTTCATAGTGTGATGTGGAGTCCAGTGATCTGCTTCTCTCTCTTTCTCTCTGTTTTCGCTGTAGCTCAAGAACTCATTTTGACAACAGGTCAGGGATAATTTGTACTTATGTTAAAGCTTGTGCGGTGTAGAGACTCTTAAAACACTACTCCTCAATTTTGTTTCTCCTGGGTTCGAATGATTAAGGGACTCTAAAATCATTTATTCCTCATCCCAGATATGTATTCTATTTTAGCATTTTCTGTAATATAGTTATATAAATTCAAACTAAAAATCACTGAGGCAAAACCAATCCAACTCAAGACAATGAGTTGCTTTTATAAATATAGTTCTGACCCAGTGTCATATGCAACAAGATTACCTTCACCTTCAAGCTGTCACAAATCTATTATTAGTTGTACAAAATATGACAATATTAATGAAAATATGAACGCACAGGCCATTTGAAACTGCAAAAAGGTACATGTTTATCTATCAGTAATACACAGTGACATGTAAGTTTAAAAAAAGCTAGAGCACACAATTTGTAACCATACCAAGTCTGGATAAATAACCCAACATTAATCTAAAAAATAGCACTAACACTGGGTCACAACAACCTATTAGCTTGAGTTTGATTGGTGATCTATTGGTTTTCAACTCAAGGAGACTGGATATAGTTAATCCATTATTGCATCTGTGCAACATTTACCCAATTGGGTACATTTTGGCAAAACAATTTTGATTCATTAAAAATATGCCTTGCTATGGTGCAGAAGACAGACTGTTTGTAATAATAATAATAAATAATAAATGTTATTTAGATGGCACCTTTCACGTCACCTTACAAAGAATAAAACAACATCAAGAAATATAATATATGTAGCAATTTGTAGCTCTTTATTCTTTATTAAACACTCTTACAGGGCCTATTTATTTGACATTTTGGAGTGTGGCAGTATTTTTTAAATCAAGTAAAGGCTGCACAGACAACACTTATTGCCATAACATATGTTTAAATCCCCCTTCCCATTGCAATAATATAGAATCTGTTCCTATAGCAAATGCAGACTTTATGCTCACCATGATATGACAGTTTAAGTTTATTTGGATACTTTTAGACGTTTGATTGGGCAACCAAGCCATGCTAAAGACTAGCAATCACTGTCAGCATACCTTGAAAATGATTTGACAGTGCAATATACTGTACTTAATTTGGCTTTTCATACCTGGATTGATATTTAAAGTGACTAGACTACTTTCCACTATGCAATTTCAGCAATTTAAATGCTCCAGTTTTTAAGCATGATTCAAGGTTTTTTTTGCTCACTTTTGAATTTTCATTCCATCAGCATTACATGTGACCAATTTTATATGCAAGCACCACAATTAAACCCTCTTTCCTTCTGTTGCTAGAACTCAGGCTTGTTTGCTTGAAATGACAGAAAATGTTCAGCTAGTAAAGGTAGCGAATCACAGAAAAGGAAACCAATGAAACACGCTGCGTTGTATTTGAACACTGCCAAGCTATAACCTGTTATCATATGAAAGCCATTCTGTTTAGCATTTTATATTAACTTGTGCATCCTGGAACACCATAAAAACACAGAAGAGGCAGGAGGGGGCGTTTTATTCAAGTTGTCGGCTTCTCCGATTTCCATGTTTTTCTTTCCGACATAAAAGCTTCAACCAATTGCCAATGTTATTTGCAGTTATGTGAAATCCCACCATCTGGCATTCACAACCCAGTCAATCCAAACCAAAGCAAGACTCCTCTGACAGCTGGAGGCAAGTTGGAAAATTAAACAGAAAAATTAACTTGATTTTTTAACAAAATCCTGCCTTTTCTTACTGTGAGTACTTTGTACAGCCCTTACTTCAAAATAGCTACTTTAAATAACAGTTAAGACAAGGAATAAATAGATAGTTAATTCCTCAAAAATTGATAAAAGTGCTGTAAAAAAAAAAAAAAAAAAAGAAGAAAAAAGAAGGTGATCAATATAAATCATCTACCGTATAACTGAGCATTACGGGAAATGGTACTACCTGAGTTTACCAGACCTCAATATCTACACAGACTGGGCCTGAATAATAGCCGTATGCCAACTTCTGTTGACTGATTTATAGTCAGAATGGACAGACTGGATAGAACATCATTCTATCAACATTCATTGATAATATGATGCAGATATTAATTAAAGAGGACTGGGCCTGAATTAGCAGCCTTTTCTTTTTGGTGGTATTTTTAGCCATGCTAGTTGTGTGACTTTAAGGATGGCAATGTCAGTCTGTTTGTACAGCTTTGGTCAACTATGGAACTGACTGCCATGAAAGTTTGATTCAACAGTCATGGTCTCCAGAGATTATTCATTTGGTTTAAAGCTGATCAAAATGATTTGAGCATGTAACAGCCAAAAGTGTTCAAATGTAAATCCCGAAGTCAACCTTCTTTTTATTCATATCCAAGGTGATACTTGCCTCATCTTGGTAAAATTAATTCATCATGAAGAAGAGAAGTGGTAGACTTGAAATTTCACCCACATGTTCAGTCTTATCTTGATGTGATATTCAAAATTAATTAGTTTATCTGTAGCTGATATTTGATTTATTTTAAAGTCTTTCCTCAATATGTATTTCTTTTCAAATAAATTTAAAAAAAGACTAACCACAGATGTAAATCCACCTAACTCATCAGAACGGTCAAGTCTAATAAAAAAAAAAAGATTGTTGGCAATGTGGCTGGATATCAACCCTCAATTGTGGGATTCATTTTCCTGGTGGTGGTGCAACATAACATTTTTTGTTGTTGTTGCAAACAACTTTAAGAAAGAAAAAAAATGGCTTGTTTCACATTTAACTCAACAAATGCTAAAAAAAAATGAGTAAACTGTGACACAGGAACTTGGCTGCCTTATTGTTGCTTGCAGTCATTATAGTACAAATTGTTTCTGTCATTTCATATTCGCAAAAATGCCAAATGGCCAAAAGTGTTTATGGTTATTAGATTGTTAGTTACATCTGTAATGATGTGAAAACAACCACTGAAACGCAAGATTGAATATATGTATTTTGATTGCAAAAAAATGAAAATTAGATTGAATTTGGGAGTTTGAAATTATGTTTCAGTCTCAAATGAACGTGATCATGCTGCAGTTAGTATGACCTATTCCATCACAATGAAAAGATGAAAAGATGCAAAACAGGACTTTCTGTAACATGAGTCAACAGCCAAATGAAGCACAGACCTGTCCTTTACGGGTCGGTAGGCCCAGATTGGGTCTAAATTCTAATCTGTGTCCTGAATTTAAGACGTTTAGGGATCCAGCCCTAAAATTTTAACCAAAGCAAGTTGAGGATGTGACAGTGAAAACACAGCAGTCCCTTTTTACAGCTGTTGCCTGTCATCTCAAAGAAGTGTGATGTGCTTCTGTATTTAAAAGTGTGACACATCTGCTCTGCTCCACACTGGCTAGAATGAAAGTTGCTGAGATGTGAAGGAGCTCTGGACTGAAGTGAATGAGATAATGTGTTTGACACATTTATCTTTAAGTGGCTGGACATGATAAGTTCACTCCTTTCTTATCCTAACCATATCCTCACATACCTGTTCTATTCCATCTGAGCATTTTGAGAGCACTTTGAGACTAACTGAAATGTGCTTTACAGATAAACAAGAACTCAAACCTACAGGAGCTTATACCCCTGATTCAGTCCTCTCTTGTCTTTCTCCATGCAGCAACCTTGACCACAGGTAATTTGTAGTGGGCCTTCACTGGGTGAGCATGAGAAGAAGTGTGGGCTCAAGGTGATAAGATGCCAAAACACAGTTTAGCTATCAAACCTGCATGACTATGTCTTCTGAACTGAAAATGACAGAAAATATAAAGTCTTGAAATGAATTAAGCTTTAGAACAGTTGCATTATACAGTTTGAATGCAAATTGCCATGCTGTGGGGATGGTGCAAGGCCATCAGACGAAACACAAACAAAACTAAAATATAGGATTTGTGCTTAAATACTGTATATCTGTATATCTCTGTAGGGAAAAAACTAGCTCATTATCTGTGGCATCAAGCTCAGAGTGAGGATTCACTCTGAAATCATAATTGGCATTGGAATTAAAAACCAGAGTGAGACCATGCGTTTACTATGCATAAAAAGTAGTTGAATCTATGACCCAGGAACACCTTTAACATCTGCATATCAAACATGAACAGGTGGTTCCAACAGGATGAGAACCAAACACCCGCAACAGGACTCAGCAGTGAGAGCAGCAGCAGCTCTCTCCATGCTCCTAAATATGTTCAGGGTTTCTCTTCCTTTGTGCCTTAAAAATAATACCATTCCCTTATCAATAATTTCAGACATAACGCTCCCTTTCTTGGAACTTCAGGTATAGTCAAGCTGCCAGTCAAGCAGAAGGTGCACACGTTGCTTGTAATTAAATTTTGGCACCATGATATTCATTTCTGTGCCTGCTCTTTGCCTCCAGTATTATTACTGGTTAATAAAGAATTTGCAGAATACTAGTGGGATTATGAGGCAGTTATTATACATACTTGACATTATTTCTTATAGTTTTAATTAAATCACCAAAAATGCAATTATGTTTATGGCAATGAGCCCCATTACCTGAACAATAATGACAGATGCTTGTATAAAGCTGAATTTACATGTCTATAATGATGTTTGATTTCACATTAGTCTAAAATATATGACATTTCCACACAATTAAATTACATTTCCCTCTCCTTAAGGCTAATGCAAAGCCTGAGGTGAAACGTTTCACTACTCCAAGCAAATGATGACTCATTTTAAAAATAATGGGTTGTCAAAAATGGGGCATAGGGCTGTTGAAAGGGGGGAAAACAAATTAAATAAAAATGGATCGTCGCTTAACCTTAAGCAAACCATGTTAGAATCCATTAAAATACTGTATGAATCTGTGCCATTTTTTTTAGGTTAAAGAATGCTTTGATCTCTGGGAACAATTTCAGAGGCAATAGATAGCAGTAATGTGATTGCTTCTGTCATCATGATTCAACAGATTACATATCTAATCGGTTTGTGAATGGTGAATATAATTTGCACAGATTACAGGCTGCTGCTTGTTGAAACTGGGCCGTTTGACAGTTAGATGATCCTCAGATGGACAGATGGATGGACAAAAAAGACACCACCTGATTTAATCCATGGTGGAAAACATCTAACACATCCTCATAATTAAACGACCAAATAGGTCGATTGATCCATGCTCTCCAGAACGACCCATAGGAGCATATGGAAATGTGTCACCTAATACAGACATCATCTGAACTGCGTCACTTCTCTGGATCATAATTACTGTGACTGCTAGATGGTGTCTGTCACTCAAACGTAACTGTGGATCGTTTTTGGCTACTGAATTTATAACATATTCTGTTGTTTTTCTTGGGAGGACAGGCTGAAAACATCGGATCCTTCTTTTGTAATGGCTCCAATTTTTCCCCCTCAATTGCGTGAGTAAGTGTATAAAGTGTGGGCACGAACATGAGGCATGGACAAACACTATAATATTTTTCACACACATTTTACTGAGACAGAGGCTGGTGCTAAAATGCAAAGTTGTGCAAAACAAATGACACATAAGTGTAAAGGAAGAAGGACTATATATGATGAAATTAAGGTGACTCAGTTGCTGTAATATCCCTGGGGTATGAAGCTAGCTGTTTTAAGAGGGGACATAAGAGGATTTTGTCAGGTTGAGATGCCGACTAATGCTATTGTTCCTACTGGAAGCACAAGACAGCAAAGAAGCTTTTCACACATCTTCCTTCTTTTGTAGTGCTGTTACTGTAGATATAATTTCAAAGTACAAGATGGGGGGAAAAAAATCATATATAGGTAATGCACTTAAAACCAGAGAATGTCATCATCCTTGCATGTTAACGTAAATAAATTTGATATTAACTGTATTGAAAATAACCTATAAAATACGTTTCTCATTTTTTTAATGCAGTTTAAATGTAAAAGCTCAAAAGCTATTTATTAGACATTCATTTCAGACAATTATACTCCTTTCTCAGTTTGTCTTCCTGTCTTTCACTCCCCTTCGCTAATACTCACAATACCTACTTAGCGTGCTCACACATGTACTTAAATAGGCCTCTAAGATACTGTAAATGGCTACTAAGAGTGGGTTTTGATCAAAGAGACCACCAAATTAAATTAGAGAGATGGTTAATGTTACCTTATCTTCTTCTCCTTCCCTCCTGCTGACTTCTGTTTCGCTTTCATCTCCTCTCTTCCCTCCTTCCTCACTTTTATACTTCCTGCTCTCTGTTTACTCAATTTTTCACCAGCCCTAATTTAATCACTGCCTCTTTTACCTCTTCATTTCTTAATCCCCCAAGCTAATAGTGTTCCCAAGGGTGTAACTTGTCATATTGTTTCAATCAAATCACTGTGTCATCTGCATCTACATCTATAGCTCTTGAAAATGCACATCGTTCCAAAAAAGACAAAAAGACAATTTCAAATGGCACATTACTGAAAAGCGTGGCTGATATAATCTAATACCAAGTCAATCCCAATACTTGAACCCGAGTTGCACTCTCATGCGAAAGAGGCATAGCAGTTCCACTTTGCAGGAGAAATGATTTGCATTCAATCTTCAAAAGAAGCATTGCCCGTCTCAACACAACCTAACCTCAATCTGCCAGCAGCAAACAGGGTGTTTAAAAAAAAAAAATCACATATTAAATACCCACCCATCAACAGTTTTTTGTGTGCACAGAAAGAAAGCCGGCTACTGTGGGCCGCAGAACAAATCTGTAAGCAATGAAGGTTCCCCACCCATCCACCCTCTCAACTCTTACAGTCCTAACTAGGGTTTATCACTTGAATCAAGTGATGCTCCCCAGCTATAAAGACTTGTTTAACACTTAAGGGCAGCTTTCTAAGCCTTGTAAACTAAAAAAAATAGCAGATTAAAGGTCTTGTAAAAACATCTGCAGGATTTGACAGTGTGATGTATTTTACATTCATTTAGAGATGCAGTAGGCCTAAGTTGTTTGTTTTAAAACAGGTGAGAATAAAATTAATCGAAGAGGAGGAGAAAAGGGAGGAGGAGATAGAGGTGAGGAAGAGGGATCATAGTGAAAGGTAATTTTTTTAATTCTCTTTCATTTCTTGCTGAGGCCAAAGATACTGAGTACAGATGGTGTGTATCTGCCGGGACAGACAGCCTGCTATTGTATTCAGTTGTATTGTATTCTATTATGTGCGGAGGTCTAGATATGATGTGTACATTATCTCTGTGAGTGAAAACACTCGCACTATAATGCGCAAACAGCCAAAGATGAGTCGTGCGCGTCCGCACGCGCACGCACGCATTTAACCACACATAATCAGCAGCAGCAGCTGCAGAGCCAAACTAGGCGTACAAACTCTTTGCCAAAGCGATGCCGAGATAATAAAACAAGCCACGGGCGTGTTTAACTTCTGAAGAAAAATTAGAGGAAGTTGCTGGGAGCACAAATAGATAAATAGATAAGGAGGGCTGCTTAACTGGGAGTACAGGGAAACGCGCAGACAGCAGAATCTGCGCGTTTGGAGATCGGGCAAAAGTCGCACACACATTTTTGTCAAACAAATAAAACAAAATTAGGCAAAGCAATGTCGTCGTTCTTGTTTGTTTTTTGCTTAAACCGTTTTTTGGGAAGATATGGGAACTTTGAATGAAGTTCCCATGAACAAAGATTTTCCTGTACATACAGTTGAAACACGGCACAATCATAAGGAGGTTTAAAATCACCTGGTCCTACTGGATAAAAAAATCTATATGAGACCCAATAAAATAGTTATTTTACGCATCGTTTTTTTTTCAGCTGAGAGGTTTCTCTCCAAACACAGCACCTCAACCTCTGTGGTTGGACAGAAAGGTTTTTTTGTTTAGTTTAGTTTTTTAAAATGTTTTGTTTTTAGGATAATTGAAGACTCACCTTCCGTAAGATCCACTGGCAGAGGACAACTATGGTCCAACCGAGAACCTGCATGTCACCTTCCTTATAGCGGACCACCCCGAAAAAACTACACGTCTCCCCGACTGAACATATAAAGACACACCGCGGAATCCAAGCAATCCCAACTGGCAGGCGACAAGTAAAAAGTAAGCAGAAGAGCAGAAAAGGTGTTAAAAGTTGTGAGTTTGTTCGGTCAGTGTTACAGTGGTGTCTCTAGGCAAACTTTGAGCAGTGGCTTCAGTTTCTCCGGTCCGACTCATGTGGCACATCCATGGCGTTTGCCTCAGCTTATGCTGGACGTGTGCGGGAAGTTTGTGCGGAGATGAAGTCAGTTTGGAGGGTGGAGGCAAGGAGGAGATCTCATTGAAGATCACCAGCGCTTCTTGTGTTTTAGGATACTGACTGGTTGATTTAGAGAGATGAGATCTCTCTCTCTCTCTCTCTCTCTCTCTCTCTCTCTCTCTCTCTCTCTCTCTCTCTCTCTCTCTCTCCGTGTCTCTCTCCTTGTCCGTGCGCGCGCTTCACGGCGCACAGCAGTTTTCGTTTATTGGCAACCACACTGACCACAACTGCATGTTGAATATTTTGTCCTGTCAGTGTTCACATGATGAGGTGACTACGGTCCACCAGATCAGAGAAAATGCTGTTAATAAGGTTTTAGGCTCCTTACAGTCAGTTACTACCACACAATGACTTATGGCTGCAAAGATTATCACACATTATTTAACACTACAGCTGCCAAATACGCCAAATGTTTATGTTTTCCAGCTTTTCAAATGAGGATTTTCTTTGTCATATATTAAATTGAATATCTTAGGTTTTTTGACTGATAGTTGGACAAAACAAGTCATTTGAAGATGTCCACTTTGGTTCTGATAAACGTCTGTCTGAATGACTGACTGACCAGATAAGTGTCTATTTATTTTCCCCAATGCTTTTTGTTTACCTGACTGTCTTATTGTTTTTCCATCTTTTTCTGTTTGTGACTTTACCAAATATTGACAGCATGTATAACGTACACCAAATGTTTTTTTTTTTTTACTATTCAGAGCTACATCTCGTTGTCTGTCTCCTAACAAAATTTGGATTCTGAATGCATGTATCTCTTTCTGTAAATATCTGTCATACATTAGATTTCATCTGTCCCATGAATACTGTATTTCCTCAAATAAAAGACGGTAGTCAATTAAAAGCTGGGTCTCCATTAATGGCCTGAGGTGTGATTGACATGAACAAATAAAGGATGGGCCCAAAAAGAGGCAGGGGTAGAAAACACTGGTGGATAAACTCCTGGTGCTTGTTATATTAAGTGCATGCCAGTTTACCATAAATATTAGTTAACTGGGTGTTACTCCAGTTATATGAGTACATGCATAGTTGACTGTCACAGAGAGGGGATGGGGATGAAGGAGATGTGATATTGTTTAAATAAGAGGATAACTTTGCTAAGCTGCCAAGCATACATCCATGAGCGTGCATATGGATCCACATGCTACAGTTAAGTGATGCACTGCCAAAGCATTCCAGGTCAAACTGTAGCACCACAATAATTGATCCACACATTATAGTGAGTGGATTACCCGTAATGCAGTAATACAAATTTAACAGAGCAAACAGTAGCAAAACAGAAAACCATGAGGCTTCATATTAAAATATGAGCAAATATGCTTATCAAACAGAAGGAATTGGAAATAAAGGCCTCTCTCATATATGAACCTTGCTTCCAATACAGGCCTGGTACCCTCTGCAGTTGAGGCAGATAGGCACTATTAGAATAAATATAGTAAACAATAGTTAACCCTAACCCTGAAGCCAAAGATATAGATCCATAAATGAAACACAGATATTGCACACTTTCTTCTTCCGATTTGGGACATTCTAGCTCACCTGTGGCATGTCCTCATACTCAGTCTTGCAGTGACAAGGCCAGTTACCGAGACTGCTGGCCCAAGTGTGCATCATGTTGATGGGCTCAGAGGTGGTGAGGTGGGGCTGGCCTGCTCTGTGACAACCTATAACAGATGGAGAGGAGCGTCTGTGTAAAAATGAACTGTTTTGTGGTTATCTGTGACTGTATATATCGTATATTAGCAATCTGTTATCTCCCCTTAACATGCAGGCTTTCTGCAGTCCGTCTGTGTCTCTCACCAGTGTGAGAATGACACAGCACTGCCTCCCTGCGAGGCAAAGTGCCACTGCATGCAGAGGCAAAGCTTAGTAAGGCTGAGATGAATTGAACGCTGAGCTCTACACGGGAGGGACTGGAGTGAAAAGAGGATAAATGAATACTGAAAATGGATACAGATAATCCTTAGCACTGCCATGCACTCTTGCACTAAGTGTATCACAACCCTGTACATATTCTACATAGCCTGTACATAGAAAGTTTTTAATCTGTGTAAAATACCTGACCAGTACAGTTGATTATATGACAGTGGATTTCTAGTAATATAGCTGTATATTTCTATATATTCTAAGTAAAAAGATCAAACGTAGGCCCATGTAACTTATATTATCTGGCAAGATATACAACAATATACAATATAAACCCACAACTCTGTTCATGGGCAGCTAATGACAGAGGAGAGCACTGGAAATTCAAATGTTGTGTGATAAAGTGAAATATCACATACCCATTCTTAAATTATGGCTCTGGTGATATTATATGTTTTCATATTGTCAACAAATCCCATTAATGACCAAAACCAGTAATGACTTCATCCTACTAACAATTATTGCCTGTGTAGCCTGATATACATTAGCCTATCCCTGTGCTAAAGACATCCATTGTTGCTCAACTCTTAATAATTGGACATACCATTGGAGATATTCCTGTAATGTAGTTTATTTGAGGTTTTTTCCTGTCCTGCTGCCGTAAATTAACAAAAAAGCACCAAATCCACAGGTTGTGGACGATATTGGAGCACAAAAACTACTATTACTTTAATTCTTTCTTCTATTGTAAGAATTAATATACTTTATTGTGGGCATCAAAGACCATCAGAGTAAGTTCCTCCGTTGGTTTCTGTCAATCTTATGGCTGCTGTAAATCAGTGTGTTACACTCATTGCTCCATCTTTAGTAGACCATGAAACCCTGTCTATCAAACACAGCAGGTCTCAAAGAATGTGACCATTTCCCATTTTCATCACTGCCCTCCATTCAATCTACTGTCTATGATTTGTATGGCCACAGCATGCTCTGTCCTCCTGTTTTCCCTATTTTTTTCCCCTACTGTCGAAGAGAGGGGTTGCTGGTGTGAGTGCAATTTCTGATCCACAATGGAAGTGGCAGGTAAATTTCGCCCAGCTGCTCCCCTTCTCTGTTCCACTTAGCAGCGACGCTCCTGTTCTGAGTCACTCGGTCGCTGCATGGTTATAGTAAATGAATGAACATGCTCTGAGCAAGAGACTAGTGCATCCACTTTCACAAATATCATCCTCACATCATTATTCCTCTTTTTCCTCCCGAGACATTGGGAGAAAGTTTTCTTTACAAAACTGCACACTTATGAGACTTCTCGTGTGCATCTTCTTCACGTTTGTAAAAATAAATCACAACAGTATGCATCCTTTAAGAAGGCAAATTACTGTGAAGACCAAGTGCATGCAACATCATACACATTTAACCATTAACTAACCTTTCCACACTTTACCATTAATGCTCTTTGATGGATTAAACAAAAAGCAGGTGGAGGTGAAGGAGTGGGTGGTTAAAAAGGATAAGTAAGGAGAACAAGGGTGTGAGCATGATGGAGGAGGAGGACGCACGTTATCGAAGCAGGGTTAGTAGCGAAATGAGGAAAATTAGAAAGGGGATGGGGAGGATGAATGGGAAGTGGTGGCACAGGAAGAGGGGGTAAAGACAGATTGACACAGAGGAGGAGGAGCAAAGGGAGTGGATATCTGAAAGAGGAGGAAGACAAGGAAGTGTAAAAAAAGGAGGGGATTCAAAATTAAGTTGGGTTTATACTTGATGCAACAGGTCAACCACAATCCCACCGTAGATATCTACAGTCTAGATTTTTGTTTTGTAATGCAGCAACAGATGTAATCCACTGAAAGCATCACCACAACACTTAAGAGATACACATATTGTACAGCACATAAGGCCATATTGTGCTTTAAGTATATTCCTGTCTCTTTACATTCTTGCATTTACTTTGGGCCCACTTATACATGTCATGTCTCATATCCAAACAAAATCCAGATGTTTTTAATATTTTTGTTTAGATAAGTTTCCACTCATCAGATCTGACTCATCTGATTGCAATCTGTCTCAGTTCTCCTGGTCGATACGAATCAAGCAGCCTTACTACTAAAAAAAGATCACAGAGTCTTTCTTCAACTTCTTAACATTCATTGTTAATCTCCAGCAGCATCAGAGACTAGTGGGTGAAAACACAAGCAGCCAAAGCTGACCTATCACCGTTATGGCTGCCTCCATGTGTTATTGTAGATTCTGTAATCCCAACGTGTAGATACATTTTTGAGAGGCCGCACATCAGATATAGGTGTCAGTATAGGATATGTAGCCCCATCTGACTGCACATCTATAAACCCACCTTGAAAGTGGTGGAAGAGTAAGATGATGGAAGCACAACAGAGGAAGAGACAGGAGTTCTAGGAACATACAGTATCATATACTAGGAAAAACATCAGCATGCAACACTACTAACTAGAGAATGCAGGATTAGAGGAAATTGCATGCCTTTGCGGAAATTGACTGCATTGCATTGCTGAATAGTGTTCAAATTCTACCATGACTAACATTGCTGGCAGGTGGGATCGATCCTATGACCTCATGTTTGTAAGAAAGTAATTGGCATGTTGGTATGTTGGCATGTTGTCTCAATCAGCAAGGAAGATCAGATTTTCATATTAAGACTTACTTGCTTGAAAAAATGCTACTATGATATTCTTCTCTATCATATTAAAGAGCGCTGGAGTAACATTGCATGACAGTACATAATGAACATGTTAAGAAACGTTGTTTATAAGAGGAGAGGTATGAGGATCATTGCCATGAGCCTTGCAATCTAACAGAGAAAGCTGAACATTAACAGGGCCTAACCACAGAGTCAACAGGGCATCCCTGAAACACAGAGCACAAATTCACACGTTGTTGTGGAAAAATTGATTTCATAAAAAACTAAGCTTCTAGCTCCGAGTTTTGTCCATTATTATTGGCAGCAGGAGTTGCTGGGCATGAGGAAGTACAATGTGTGCACAAAGTGACTGAAGGAAGAGAGAATCTGTAAGTTAAAGAAATGGGAGAGTGAAGAGGCCGAAAGCCTGCAGACTGTATTGAATTCAATGAGAGCATGGCAGCGTTCTCTCTATCAGTCAAGGTTTATATCTCAAAAACTGTAACTGTGTTAATATATTTACATTATAATAAAAGAGAAGGCTTGAGCCAACATTTTAGGGTATAATATATCCTTGATGAATTAAAACTGTGGGAGTGAGACATGTTTAGAATTTTTGGTCTAAATAAATCTTTGCTCTCCCCTCTGCCTAGTCACATGACACACTAGTGAGATCTGAAAAACTCCTGTAAAAGCCCTCAGTTTTGACTTGAATTGCTCCAAAAGTACAAAAGGTATTGAAAAACAGAATACAACTTTGAAAAGTTTTGTGAATGTTATAAAGTTTGAATGGGGTCTGTAGGATGAGGGATGTTTTAGCTCCAAGTGACAAAGGTTTGGATCAAATTCCTTTCCCATAGATTGCCATTACAAATGTTGATGTCAACAATTAATATAACATCACAGGAATATGCTACAAAACAGAAAAAGTAATAGCACACATCTGCTGAGTGAGCTGCACAGTTTAACATGTAAATGATTTTTCTAGTACAAAGTAGGCAGCAGTTGAAAAGGTTCAGAAAATTTGGGGAATGTGGAATAATCCAAAGTAGAGGAATAATAAAGAATGAGAAGAACAAAGTGTTTCAGCAATCACACAATTAGAATATGTGAACCCAATTTCAGTGTCAAATAAAACATACACACTCATGCCATGTTAACTGTCTGCACGTTTATATTCTGATGTATGCACATTCAGAAACACTTGAGTGATTAAGCAAAATCAATTACAATTGCACAAAGCTGAAATTGAAAATCCACAACAGAACAAAGTCCCTTATCTTCTCAGTAAGGTGAAGAATTGTTCTGGGTAATTATGAGTAATTGCAGACATGTCTAAACAAATAAATAAAAAAAGGAATACAAAGGGAATATATAATTAGCCAAGCCTTTGACATTATTTTTGGAAAGCTGGAATTTTTAAAGCTAAAAATGGAAGGCTGTGCAGTCATTACAAACATGACAGCAAAAGGAGAGTGAGAAGAAAAAATATTCAGGATGAATGACAGATTCCCTGCCACTGCATGAGGAGCTCTGGTACATACACAATTACACTGCTCATTCACACGTACCCAGACGGATATACACACCTGCTAACACATACACTGAAGCGCCGATCCTGGGGCGTCTAACTCGGAGGTTAAGGAACACAATGACAAGAGGTCACCTGGCAGTAATGGAGCCTTTTGTGTGTGGAAATAGTCATTTCCTTGTGTAGTCTCGGGGTATCGCAGCAGTGATATGAAACCCTGTCATTTTGTTTTTCTTTCTATCGATTTTAGAAAGGAGAACGTGGGGAAAGGAGAGAGGGTTAGAGAGGCAGCGGAGAGGAGCATGAGCGGTGCGCCTGTTGCGGGTGGTACGACTATGCCATTGTCATTCAAATGTTTTGTTGCAGGAAGGGAATTTGAGAGGAGAATGGGAGATGAGCACTAATGGGGAGCAAAGGGAGAAGTGGAATAATTGGATTTGATTACGTCTGTCTGTCAGAGCAGGACAGGACATAATATGCAGCTGGAATTATTTTGACAGTGTCACATGTGGATGACTCTTTGTGAAGTTGGTGTGATGTGAAGAACTGCTGGAATAAGAATTGTCTCTAGTGACATTTTTTTTATTTGAGTTTGGGAGAAATGTTTGCACAGAGTATATCTAGCTGCTGCTATTTTTGTTTTTGAATATTCCTCTAATATATTCTATTGACATAAAGATAGAAAGGTTAAGTGCAAGAATTCTATGAATTTGAATTTACCTTATTTAACCCCGGCATCATCAGAGGTTAGAGAAAAGGCCTCAGGATAGCCTTGGATAATGAAGACTGAGGTGTGGACTACAGATACGATTTGGATACAAGCTGGGAACTGATCGATTCTAACCCGGAGGCATGGGTGAGTGCCTCTAATGTTGAGAGGTCCTAAACACTCTGTGACCTCAGGTTACACTGCTGATGTGTCCAAATGCATCAGATGATGTACAGCATCAAACTTACCCGACAGCATACAAATAATCCATCACTCTCGTCACATCGATGCTACATAAAATCTAATATGTGTAAATAAATCTACAAATCGCTTTGATCAAATTTAATAAAATTCATCTGTCTGGCTCTGCCACACAATACCAAGAGCTGAAAAAAGTTTCTATTGAATTAATATTTAATTTTAGCTGTTTCAGGTGCATGTTGCGTTTTTACTAAAAATAAAACAACGACTCTCTGACTCTATGAATAAGTCATCTGGTGCTGCAGTATTCTTATAATGGAATCGTCCACCCTACACACTTAACACACACATACACGGTCGCCCATAAAATTGGAATAAAATATTTTTTACTTCTTTCCATGAAATGATTGTGAAAAGTGCTAATCAGTGTCACATATTTATGTTGCGGTTTATGGCACTGTTACGACTCCAGAGTGCTAATGAAACCATTTATGTTGCCTTTTGACTGAAAGGACTTATATTGTACATGGTATGACAGTAGAATAATTTATCAATGTAACATGTAAATAATATCATTAAAAAAATTATTGATCAAATTAATTCATTTTGTTGCTCTAGTTTGAATAAGAGAAGTATGGCAATCCTCTTAATGATCAGATCATCTGCGCCTAAACTTGAAAAATTGTTTGTCAGAGGGAAAAGTTTCAACGCACATGACATATGCCAAACAGCAAAATTCAGTCCAAGACACCTCCATCACAGAATTGATCGATATAGTAAATGGTTGGGCTCAGCTCTATGAAGGAGCTCTCAAAGAATCAAAGCAGAAACAAGGATTCTGCTGAGAGAACTAATCCCCTCTTAAACAGGATGAATCATGCACACTGGAATATCTGCATGATTCAGCCTCTGCCTGCAAGAGGCTGTTTTAGTCCTGTCTCTTTAAGATTCCTGTCCAAGGAGCCCATTTTGTTCTGATAGGCCAGATCCCAGAACATGGGAGATGCTCCAGCATATCTACGTTGTATGGCCTTTGATGAAAGAAATGCCTCTACCAAACTAAATAATTGTTAACAAAATCTGTATCAATCATTCCTTTCATTTGGATCCAGAGGCTGCTCTACAATGACCAACAGAGCTAATAGTAACTAATGTCATGGGAATATTACATTCACAAAGTTTACAAACATCCTCTGGTTATTAACTGTGAATTGTTAAACTATAAACCCTTAGCTATGATACAGCAAAGGCACACAATTCATGGCTATCAGAAACTTTAAGAAAAGCTGTTAACAATGAACTTGCTCATTAGAAAATAATACATTTTATGCTGTGATCAAATCAACGCCTGAGCTGTAATTTATCTGCTGCACTGCTGTCTGCCTGGTCACCATATCAAAATTTGTAGATTACGTTACATGATGTTAATGGGCTAGGAGTTAATTTTGTGAAGTATCACATTCTTACTAACTTAATAGCATTAGTCTGTTACTAACCTCAATCAAATATTCATAAGAAGCTCCAATCCATTATAAATCTAACATAACATTAACATAAATTGCAACAAATTATTGCATTAGCATACAAATGAAATGAAATGTACCTTCAAATCACATGTAACATTAGCTAAATAGCATCACACCAAAATACTGAGTGGTCTGCCCATTCACCACACCACTAACTGAGCCGAAGGCTTTCATGTTTTGCACCAATGTGCGTTCACATGCTACACAATGACGTAATGACCCTTCCTTCTTTCATGGTTTCCTTGGTTCACAGCAGGCTGAAGCCTGAGCTTTTGACTTTCAGTGAGCATTTTTAACCTCAAGGTTTGGAACTTTTACAATGTTTAACATAGACATGAAACATTATAACAGTATAAAAATATAAGAAAATCGCAAAAATATGATATGATCTCTTTAAAAAACAGATACATGAACATTACATTTTACATTTTACTTTACTCAACAATACCAAAAACCTGGCACATAAACAGGAGGTTAAGGTGGTGGAGGGGGCTGTGGTGCAAACAGTGATGGTACGAGTGTATCAGCACAAGGTGATAAAAGCCGCAACGTACATCAGCATGAACAGTTGGTGCTAGCTAAAGTACCAGTGATTTTGAAGCATGAATGAAGCGGCTGATGCCAATCAACTAATGCAAGTGCAGCTTCAGTGCTATGCCTGAACTAACACTGAGCCCCAAACAATAAACAACAGTCATCACAAACAAAAAAATACAGACTTTATGTTCACATGCAGTACATTTTCAGTTCCTTTGTTCATCTGCACGTCCTCCTGCTCATTTCTATGACTGAGAGCAGCCCTACCCTCAGTGCTGTACGACATACAAACACAAAGGCACAACCAGACAAATACACACAGCACAGCAAGCATAAAAAAACACAAATAACCAGAGACACAGTCTACTGTAGCCAGTTGCATTGCATTACTCTATCAGTAACCGTTGGAGATAAAAGCCCCTTTAAGCAACAATGGTTATAAATTACCAAAAATAATCTGGCAGCCAGGAAGCATAGAGGGCCTGTCAGCACTCCGCAACTCCCCATCTGTCACACACACACACAGGCACACACGGGCACACACACAGTCGTGTTTCCATCACTTTAGAGGACATAACATTGCATTTGTTTTCTGGAGACTTATCCTAACCTTTACCATAACCACCCACATGCTTAACCCTAACCTTATCCTAACCTTAACATAACCCCAAACTTACCTAAACTTCAAACCGAGTCTTCATTGTAAAATGAATGACATTAAGGGGACTTGCTTTTTGTCCCTATAAGGGAGTTAAGTCCCCACAACATGAGGAATACCTGGTACACACACAAACACACACGCACACACACGCACACACACACACACACACACACACACACACACACACACACACACACACACACACACACACACACACACACACACACACACACACACACACACACACTCACTAACAGCAGCAGCGTGCATCTGCTCCCACCTCCTCTAGCCCCCCTTCATCCCCACCTTATTAAGATTCATATCCCTGAAAGGTGACTTCTTAGTCGGGCACAGTGACAACCCCCCCACCCCTCACCACCCTGCCCCACAAGCTGCCTGAAGGTATAGGCACAGTGACAGGTAGCTCTTCACTCCCCTGGACCTTGGGCAGGGGTGTAGAGGTGTGTGTGTGTGTGTGTGTGTGTGTGTGTGTGTGTGTGTGTGTGTATGTGTGTGTATGTGTGTGTGTGTGTGTGTGTGTGTGTGTGTGTGGGAGGGGGGGTTCAGGGTGGTATAGGTGTCAAGGAGCAGGATTATCAAGTCAAAGATGCCCCCTGTAGATAAGAAGTCTCTGGGGAGGAATGCCTGTCTGGTAGTGCTGGGAGTTTCAAGCCTCTCTTTCCCTCTCTCGTCTTCTACTACCTATGTTGCTCTTGCTCTCTTGCTGTCTGTCTGTCTCTTTTCTCTCCAGGCTTATCTACCTCTCACCTCCTACGGCTTGCCATTCTCTTTATCCTCTGACACTCTTTCCCCCTCCTCCTCTCTCTGTGGCACTCCTAACTCGGAGCACTCCAACAAATGAATCCAGCCACTTGGCTCCTGATCTGCCATGCTGTTAAAACAAATACTCAACTCCCCATAGCAGCCATATGGGGCAGGCAAAGATTGCACTTATTCTTGTTCCCCTTTTTATCCTTTTTTTTTTGGTAAGAGGTTGAAAGTTCCCTCTTTGTTTGTTTTCTGCGTGAGCATGGCCACCATTGTGTTTGCTTTATTCAGTCTGGCCATATTTACTGTGAACCCTTTAGTCATAGAGCTGCACACTTTTCCGTGTCTGAAATATATTGTTGTGTTGCCTTTGTACTCCACCACATTGGAATTAAAACTATATAGTGGCTACAATGTTGGAATACTGACTAAATTCTTTAGTTTTTGTCTCAAAGTTTAAAAGGACAGAAAGGGTAAAGCAAAAATTCTGATGTATTACAGCTCGGGTTTTACTATAGTTGTTTAGGTTTTGCCATCATTTCATCAATTGATAATGATAACATTGTACTTTGGGAAGACAGCAACATTGATTAAAACAGGTCAGACACAGGGCAATAAATGTGCTGTAGAGTAGCCAACAGTTTAGCCATTCAGCCAGATTATCTATACTGATTTATTTCTAAGTTAAACTGATAGTAAATGCACCTCAAATGTCGATGACAATCCGTCATTGTACAGTAAAACTGTGTCCGCTGTGCAATAACTAAAAGTTGAACCAGGAAGTCAGTCTGTAAACTCTGACGGATGTTTACAACAGACAGTTTAGGTCATAATTTCACTCTCATCGATTTGTTTTAAAATGTTTTTGATCGTCTGATGTTTCTTGTCATGTCTTACTTCTTACCAGCAATGTGACTGGGTTCCAACATATCTGCAGTTATATCAGACCACCCCCAAAAGGAAAGCTACAGTACAGGTTTCAAATTCAGCTGGAGAAAAAGGACCTATTTTAAGTTACAGTAACTCTTCTACGGGATCGGACCCACCGGGCTAGCCTTGGGTGCCCATGACCCTGTAGCATGTTCACCAGTTGTCCTTCCTTGGACCACTTTTGGTACTGACAACTGCATACCAAGGACGCCTTACAAGACCTGCAGTTCTGCAGAAGCTCTGACCCAGTCGTCTAGCCATCACTATTTGTCCCTTCTTAAAGTCGCCTAGATCCTTACGCTTGTCCATTTTTCCTGCTTCCAACACATCAACCTAAAGAACTGACTGTTTATTTGCTGCCTAATAAGTCCCATCCCTTGACAGGTGCCATTTTAATGAGATAATCAATTTTTTTCACTTTTTCTGTTCGAAGTGGTTTTAATGCTTTGGCTGATCAGTGTACATGTTGTGCTGTGTTCAGTTTGTGTTCACTCTCAGTTAGCTGATCCCAGTCAGCTGTGAATTAAGACTCTTTAGATAAATGTTTTCTGTAGCAAAACAATTTGTCAGTTGGATATCAGCCAACACACAGCTACAGTACAACCAGCTGGTAGATGTAAATATTTAGTAACAGCTAAGTACTATGCTAGGAAAAGCTCATGTATAGACCCATTTAAATGTACTGTTGCATAGTAGATACTTGCATTAAAGCTAGACTACATTTAAACTTACAAACAGTCTCTAAAGCTAGGCTATACTAGTGTACAAGTTAGTTATATAAACATTTACATGGTTAGTTTGGAGGAATGTATCCTTTCATTGCATGAACCAGTTCCTGTGGACCACAGAGCCTGTGAATAGTGCCCAGGATCTGATGTTGCCCAGGATCTGATTTTGTTAGGGACATTCAAAGAAGAGGAAGGCCAAGCTGAGGGACTTAAGCTTAAGTTCTGGTTGGTGGCACTCATCAGGTGAGGTGTTTAATGAGGCGGTCCAAGAAGACAGGCAAGACTACTACCTTCACACCAGGATGATTAGTGTGAACCTCCCCTTGGCTGCTAGCTAGAAGCAGGTCTAGGTGGCACCCTGGCCCTGATTATTACTCTTCAAGCAGTGAGGAAAGAGACCATATTTTTTATGTAGTACCTTTTTCCTGCCATCTAAATGTATTGCTTATACACTGCAGGGCTTAGGTTATTTTACTAGTTAGTTTACCATAGTGTGTCTGAACTGATGTCACATTTTTGCTGAGGTTTAAAATACATACTGTAACCTCCTAACACATAACACAATATATGGACTTTTTGAGAGGAAAAGTAGCATTTTTATCAACCTGCCTGTCCTCACAAAGAATGATGAACATAAAAATGAAAACTGAGACATGAAGTGGTAAAATCCTTTGTTTGAAACGCTTCCCATATTTTGGTATTTTCGCTGTTAGGTTTAGGTTCTCAAGGATTTCAGTAAAAACACATGCCAAGTGAAATCCTGTCTTTACCGCCCCACAGAGTAGGATGTAGATATATTTAGGTATGAGCAGGAATGTCCGGTGCGACCATAAATATGACCTTTGTCAAGGATTAACCTTTAAGTTTTGTTTTACTTATTTCAATTTTTATTTAAACTTCAGAAAAGGTGAGATTGAAGTGGAGCTCTCCTGGGGCTCTGTTGGTGTACCAGGAGTGATCACAATTGACCACAACCATACTCAGTGAATATAAAAACAAATACCGTGATTCCATTTGATCAAAAATAAATGGACAATAGTAGTTTAGTGGAACAGAAAGTTAAGAGTTCATGTAACAATAGTTGGTTACACTATCTACTGGTGGAACTAATCAACAGCTTCAGAACAGCTGCTCTGACCTCTGCATGACAGCGTACTGGCTGAAAGGTCCACATGATAACAACTTCTGTGTAAAGGGCCCTTGGCAGCTTGATTTATTGTGCTTGAAAGGGAAAAACACCCACTGCACATTTACGCCAGAAAATGCAGCTAACGATGGTCCAGTGTTTTTCTCTTAACAATTTACAACAAAGGCTTTGAGCCTTCAACATCATATGGCACAAGCAATTAAATGTGTTTGCAAGCCACGAGTGTAAAGAAGCCTTTGACTGGAGAAGACATTTTTTAAACCATGAACTACACACCATACAGAGAGACCAAAGAAAGAAACAAGGAAAAAGTGAGGTAGAGAGAAAGAAAGACAACTGTTCTTTGTATTTAGCTGCAATTTTGAATGATATCAGATTTTATTTCCTCCTTAAAAGCTGATGGCTGCAGTCAGCTGTCAGCTTTCACCTAAATCACTGTAGTCCATGCAGTGTCCATGTCACTGGCAGAGCTTCACACTGCAAAGACCATGAATTACTCATGACCAACCTGAGATAAGGTTCAGAAAAAGCAAGCTCACTCAAAATGTCAAGCGTTTGGTGCTAAACAACAGTACAGCCTGTCTACAGAGCAAGCAATTACACACAGAGATGCCAACAACCCACCAACAACCATCCACCAAGACATGTCACAGCATGCACAAAGGTAATTAGCATGCACTGTCCAAGGTGGGATGCAATGCTCAGGTCTTGTCCTTCATTTTGAGATGTGTATGGAGCAGGGTAGGGCAGGACATGGCAGGTTAGCAGGGATGGGCTGTGGCTCTTAATGAGCTCCTCAGTGCCTTCCCACCAGCACAGGGCTGGGTCCCCCTTACATGGCACCCTGGGAGCTTGTTAAGAGGCATTCCGTTTAAAAAATCATCTGCCAGCGCAGCAATCATCCCCTCCTTCTTTTTGTGCCTATGCGTCCAAAGTTATTATACGTCACGCCTTCTGTTTCTCTTTGCCCCCTTCCTTCCTCTGGTTTCTCTCACCCCCTCTCACCCCATGTCCCTCCCCCGACTCGTCTAACTATCTTTTGCCAATTTCCACATCACCTGTTATTCAGGCATTTGGCTCAGTGTTCAGATTCCCCTGCAGTAGAGTCAGATGGTGGTAGCGGTAGTAGCGGGCTTCCATAGGGAGCAGACTCAGAGTCTGACATGTTTAAGAGGGATCACAGTGACAGGAAGTGGAGAAGGGAAGAGATACAGCAAGATGTACATACAGTATTTATCTCTACTGGTGAGAGGTAGTAAGAAAGGGTGATGGTGGAGAAAGACATTTAAAAAATTAATTATGATCGAGTTGCTAATGAGAATAAAACAGACAATTTATTAAGGGAAAGTCCTTATCCAGCAAGTTCATATGCAACAAGTCTGGATTAAGATTTCATATTTCACAGCAACTTTTTGTGCAAATAAGAAAGTGGAGTGTTGTGAGTCAATCAGGAGGTGTTGAGCCATGTGTTGCATGCTTACTAATATGAAATTGATGAAGTACCCAGTACTAAACTAGCTGTTAATAGTCTACATACATTCAAACTGTAGGCTGTCTGCTTGTTAAACCATAAGTACTTACATCTCCTAACAATTCACTGTAAAATAATGTCATTGTTTTTTTAGTACTAAGTAATGAGTAATTCAGTACATGTTTTAAGTAACGTGCCCAACACTATGCAATATAGCTACACATGAATGTAGGAGAAAGTGAAGGGAGACATAAGAGTAAGGCGGGGGAGGTGAGAGAAGTTAGAGGAGAGATGGAAGAGTGTGCGAGGGAAGAGAAAGATGTGGTTAAGTTATATGTAAGTAAAAATCTGTAGGAACACAAGTAAGAGTGAAATATAATGTGTCCTGTGTAATCATCACACACAACTATTAAAAAACACAATTAGAAACAGTACAAGTGGAATCAGAGATCAAGGTACTGTACAATGCAGTACCTTCTCTGTATTGTACATGTTGTACCAGTATTTGAAGTAAACACAAAGTGACTGCAGTGGAAAAACAAGTATGATAGTTAGGCAAGTGAGTACTTTTCTTCTGCTTCGTTTGCTACAAAAGCCTCCTGTATTTGAAGATGTACCTTTTTACACTTGGGAAGGCTGTTAGTTAAAGCTGTGGCACTAAACCCATGAGTTGTGTTTGGATGTTGCACGGTAAACAAAGGGGTTGACCATTAACAAGTTGAGGGATGAAAAGTGTTAATGCAACTCAGCTTTTCATTTTGACATTCAAGGACTTCTCAACATTAATAATGTGTAACTGCAGGGACAAACCCATGTTGTTATTACAAAAAACGGACTCAAAGTAGAAGACAAAATACTCACACTGACTTAATCTTGTTCGTGACAATTTGATTAGGGTTAGTTAAAGAGCATGGTTAGGGTTAAAAGGATTAAGAATTTCTACTCTGTTGAGGTTAGGAGGCCTTTGTTGTTATGGTTGGTTGGTTAAGGTTAAGGCTAGCAAGCATTCCAAATGAGTCAATTCAAGTAGATATTTTTCAATGTTAGTTTTTATAGTGCCATCTTTTTGTTACTGTCCGTCTTTTTGTTACTATACTGCCCTACAGCTTGCCAGGGAAACACAAAGACTGTAAATATGGCAGATTATCCACTTGATATGACTACCTCAGACTGCTGAAGCCTCATATAAGCTTCAGATAAACTTTTAAATATATTTTTGCATAAAATTGCTGTATGGACACACAGTATTTTGGCCCCAATCACTTACACTGAAAACACATTTGGAGGGGATATTTTAATAGCCAGTACAGGAGGAATGAGACAAACCTCATTCACCTCATCACTGTTCGTGTGGGCACCTGACTTGTTTTAAGACAGAATTGAAACATTTTGAAGCATTTCAAAACAATGATTGTACGATGTAAGATGACAGTAAATAGATCAAATAATAACATGTAGTGATTATGTTGTGTTTACACCATTGAGCCAAGGTTTAAATAAGCTACATAGAAACTATAGAAATATGATTATTTGATATATATGGACCTGTCAGACTCCTCCAAATGGATATTTTACATAATATATTATAATATATTAGACTTAAGCTATGATAAAATCCTTTTTTCATTTTGTCTCCTTGTGTGTTGAACTACTAAACTCATCTGTTGTATTTTTCCATCCAGCAGCTTATTGCACACCCAGAGCATGGGGAGATTTCTATTTACCTCATTTTAAAAAATGTCCCATTTTTTCCATAATATGCCATGGTATTTTGGGGTAGTTCGAGTCTCCTTGAACCTTTTTTAGACATGGAATTCATAACATTACTGGTTTCATCAAGCTGTTAAAATCATGGCATTTGTTATCAGACATAGGAGAGTTCACATTGATTCTTTCCAACATTATTCAGATGTGACAGCACATTTTCAGAAACACACAATGCTCTCCCAATATTTGGCATTTGGTGTGCAAGTGAGAACAGAGTGGTGAGTTAATGTTATAATAGCGAGGAAGGAGAGTTCACACGCTGCATCACTGCTGGATTTTAAAACGTGTTTTTCTGCTGAAGCCTTGGGCGTGAATGATTCTTGCACCCATTTCTCTCTCATTTTCATCATTTAACATTATTAGAGAGTGAATTTTGCTGCCTGTTTTCTAAAGTCTGACATGCACAATCATTGGATGACATGATGTTAGATTGCTTCTCTCTTTTAATTCCTGTTTGCTCACATGCTTTCTGTAAAGTGTTTCTCAGGGTATTCATTGATTCAACAGTTGGCTTGAATGCATTTTAAATTATAAAGAGGGCATGCTAATCTGATTATTAGTGGGTCTGTAGGAGGGTTTTCTAACCTCTTTTGGCTCAGTTGTATTTCAAGGGGAGTTTTTGTAGACTGATCTGATATGAGAAGATCAATCTCCTCAACACTTAAAAAAGATTTCTCTAGTTTATTAAACTTATTTTGTCCATCAGATATGATTACTGAGATATTACATTTATTACAGTGATGTTAGAAGGTGAAGCAAGACATCTCTCTTTTTCTGCATGTTTTATCTTGTGCTGCTGCAGTCTTTATGCTAGCTAATTCCTCTGTATGCTGTACATTTACGAGAGACCGTTAACCTGCATACGTTTACTTGTGAACAAGTATTTAGGGATTCATTCCCCACATTGAGTTTGACTATAGTATATATTGATATAATAATATCCGAACAACACCACAAGGCCCTGCAAAGAGCGGTTAATTCGTCTGAACATACAATAGGCGATGTTCTACTCTGCCTAAAGGATATTTACACCAGGCGCTGCAAGAATAAGGCTAGAAGAATCATTAAGAATCCCAACCACCCAGATAAGTTTTTCCTCCCTTCTGTGGTTGGGAAGAAGGTACCGGATACACTAGGCTAGCACTGAGAGGCTCAGGAAGAGCTTACAGTATACCAGTGGCGTCAATAGGCCTATTTTAGGGGGGCTTCAGCCCCCCTAAAAAAATTTTTTTTTTTACAAAAAAGGGCAGACAAATTCAATATAATGTGGCCAGAATATGAGTTCAAATAAATAATCATATAACCAGTCATTATCAACTTAAATAAGATCATAAATCTTAGTTTCCCTTCACTTCATAGCGGAGGGTAGAGAGTCCGAGTCAGTGCGTCTTTATCCAATCCATTCCACTTGTTCCTATAGAGCACACCCACATCACAGAAATCCAGTCCACGTTTTCCAGGTTGCACTCTCTACCTGGGTACCTGCAGCATGTGTGAGCGGAGCATACAGAAGCAACTAGAGTAGCATTAGGATAAGGTGACCAGACGTCCCCGATTTCCGGGGACAGTCCCCGTTGTGGGTGACCTGTCCCCGGAAATGTCCCCGATTTTGACACTGATTGGGGGAAAAATGCGCGCAGATAAAATTACCAGTTATTACGGTAGCCATTTAACGCATCTCCAGAGAAGACGTCGTATGACGTACAGACGTCAACAACAATCTAGAGGCGGCAAGAAGGAGAGAAAAGTAGACTAGCGGCCGCGATAAATGCCATGGTATGTTGTGTATGAACTTATTTACTTTGTGTGAACTGGCAGTCGATTTGGCTGTGTATGTGTGTGTGTGTGTGTGTGTGTGTGTGTGTGTGTGTGTGTGTCTGAAGTGATGTAACGTTAAAGTAAGTATGATTGTTTATCTGAACTGAAGACCTGAGACTCGTTAAAATAATGGATTTTTATTCATTAATAATAAGTCAATGGCTCTTCTTCTTCTTACTAGAGGTGTATTTTGTTGTGACTTTTTTGTACTATCTGGGCCAGGCCAACGGCTGCAGGAACTGAATCAGAATAATACAGATAGAAGTGATCATAACTCTGCCATTTAGCTTATCTTACACATGTGAAATAGGAGACACATATATGATTACAGGAGAATTAAGATCAAACAACACTCAAATATATGACTTGAGTGTTAACAATATATTCTTCAATATATTGAAAATATATTGTCTCAAGTATAACTGGTTTCAATATTAGCAATTAAACTGACGCCGTAGCGGTTGTCATGGCAACTAACATAGCGCTGTAGCGGTTGTCATGGCAACTAACATAGCGCCGTAGCGATCATCATAGCAACTAAGCTAGCACCGTAGCGATCGTCATTTAGTGCACTTTACATACAATAATCACATACAACGCCAACCACACACAAATAGTAAACTCACCCTCCTCAAGGACGCACATGAGCACACAATGACACATCTTATTACACTTTGCCACCCTTAAAAACAGACGACATTCTTTGATGCTTCCACCCACCAAGTAACTGCCAATTGTAGCCATGTTATTTTAAAATGGTGTACTTTGTGAGAACACAGTGCTCTTTTTTTTGCATACAGTTTTCGATAATACATGTGGGCTCTTAATGAATAAGAAGCATTGGTTGAATACGGCACTGTAGCTATGTGGATTTTTTCTTTTTTTGTTGTTGTTAATGCTGTAAACATACAGTACAGTACTTCCTGTGTTTGTTGTTGTACTGTGTTAAAAATGTAATGGTGGCCTAAAACATTTACACAGTAAAGTATCTCTGTTAAATCTGTCCAAAAAGTGGAATAGCAGTTTCTCAGTTTTTGTTAACTGTTTGTGAAATTAAACGTTCACTCACATCCTGTGCATCTCCTGGGGGCTAAGCCCCCCCTGTCCTTAAAACCTAGTGACGCCCCTGCAGTATACACTCAGGGCACAAGGATCCTAAATGAGGTCACTGCCTAACACTGCCCCCCTCACCACCCACCAATCATACGCATATATTCATTACTATTACATTTAAACTCTTTATAATGCACAAACTGAAGGAGCTGCCGGGATTACATTTCCCTGTGATTGTTCCTTATATGATGACATGTGACAAATAATTGATTGATTGATGTGAATATCTCAGTGCATTAGTGTGGTATGTTGTGGCTAAAGCTTGTTCATTTGTTTAGTTGAACATTCTTTGCTTTCTCTTTTCGAGAGGGGGAGGAATAATTAAAAAATGAAAGCAAGAAGAGAGTTGGAAATAGAAATGATAAAGAAGTAAGCAGAGAAGCAGAGGGGAGACAGGGGTGTCCACCATGCACAGAGCTGATCTGTGTGTATATATTGTGATGTTTCCAAGTTGTCTCTAATTTAGGGATGGCACACCTGTTTAATGAGCCACTGATGGTTGCACTAATTGAAGTTGGCTAATTTCATGTCATCATGAACTCGTCATATACAGCACCAAAGGAATTGGATTCATGGGTGTCCACTAACTGGAAGATCAGTGGTTCAATTCCCGGCTCCTCCAGTCCACACGTCGAAGTGTCCTTGGGCAAGATACTGAACCCAAATTGATCCCAAAGGCTGTGCCATCAGTGTGTGTGTGTGTGCGTGTGCATGTGCATGTGTGTGAATGAGCATTAAAACTCCTGATGAGCAGGCTGGCACCATACATGGCAGCCTCTACCATCAGTGTATGAATGTGTGTGTGAAAAGGTGAATGTTAGCATGTAGTGTAAAGCACTTTGCATGGAAGAAGACTAGAAAGGTGCTATATAAATGCAGTCCATCCATGGAGCAGGAAATATTCTGTGATAGCTCCTGGCTTAAACTGAGGCGATCCTGATCCCCCTATAACCTCCACACAATCACACAAGCCTCTCTGAGCCCTTGCATTTAAAATAACAATCAAACAACTGATCATTTTATTAAAATTCACATTCAGCTTGAGAAGACATTGCTTAAAATGATTACAACAATATTCAATTGAGCAGCCATTCCTTATACACAAGACATTATATGAATTCTATTTTAATGGTCTCAGTTTTTTGTTTTTTTTCCAGCAACACTGCTGTTATAAGCAATGTTTTGAAGCTTGGCTGAAGGTTTCAGTGGAGTGGTCTGAAGGATTGTAAGGCAGCGGACAGTGGAGAGTTGTAGCTAGGGAGAAGACACAATCCTCTCACACCCCCAGGCTTTTCCATTATCCTGCTCTTTCTGGATCATATAACACAGGGCTCTATCTCTCTCTCTCTCTCTCAGTGTGTGTGTGTGTGTGTGTGTGTGTGTGTGTGTGTGTGTGTGTGTGTTTGTGTGTGTGTGTGTGTTTGACTGTGATTGCATGCACGTGTGTACAGAATATGCCTGTGTGTGCATTCACATCCATCTCAGAATGTCCCTGGTCATTTTTTGGCTCTTCCCTCCTCTTCTTTCCCATCCTGCTCTGTTCTGTTAAAGCTTTCTTTTTTATTACTGTTAATATCTGGTTTATTCTACCAACTGGGGCAGCTGACAGGCACATGTTTGATATTAATTTGCTGAGTGCCCCAGGTCTTGGGAGGAGGATGGGGAATAACACAGAGGAGTGAGGTGAAAGGAATGAGATAAAAAGGAATGTTTTCATTCATTGACTGATGCCACATTGTCACACCACAGTTGTTTCCTTCTGTACTCTGCACACAGACAGTCACACACGGTTAGGCACAAGGGAAGACAGACACCAATAGATTAACTGACATATGTGCCTGAAAACACACTGTCTTTCCAACACGTCAGAATGCACATTGAAAGAGTTTTTGGTCACTGTAATTGTTTCTGCTTTGGGAGTAAATGGAACAACGGCAAAAGTCAAGTAAAGCTCAACAGGCTTCAGGTAAGGCTTGTGTCTATTCTACATTCAAGTATTCTAACTGTGGCCTCTAGTAGCTAGTACACCTGCAAAGCTGATTGGAAATTAAATCCCCCAGATGTAACAAAAAATCATTTTCCCAGTACTCCCTGTGCCGTGGCACAAACCCTTTCTAACACGATTCAAATATAAGTGATGGTGAACCAAATTCACTGTCCTCATTCTTTGAAAAAATGCCTTCCGCAATTCAACCGGAGTATGAGGCTTTAGCAGTCCAAGTCCAAGAACCAAAGACAGGACATTTTTGCACTAAAATTACTTTACTTTGGAAGAAATCCACTTGATCTGACTAATTGAGACTGCTGAAGCCTCATATTAACATTGACCAAACTTCAGAATGTATTTTTGCACAGAACAAGAAATACAGATTTTTTTTACATAGAAATTGCATGAAAGAGGAATCTTTTTATAGCCACTATGGACATAAACAATAGCTTTATCGTTTACATATATGCATGTGAGTATCATAAAATATTTTAAATGTGAACCTATCCTTAATATTGTTACCCTCCCAGTATTCATGAGAGAAGTGTTTGCATTTCTTCTCACCAACGGCGCTCCCACACAATATTACATCATCATGCATGCTGATTGCATGGACTCCAACAGGGCCCTGAACAGTTGGTGGATTGTCCACAACGTCAGTCTACCTCTAAACCTCCCTCAGTGCGGTCAAACCCTGTGTACTCTATGTGTGTGTTGATAGACACTTCATGTCAGCATCCGTGCCCTGGGTCAGCACATAGCCTTCTCTCTCTTACCCACCGCACAGCCGTGTGACTGTCTGCAGCCTCACAAAGCAATGGAGTAATGAGTCCCATGACAGTCCGGTGGAATAGGCTCTGAATAGGTAATGATGGGGTCTGAAGGTGTTGGAAACACTCGCTGTGTCTGATTGGGGGTTATAATGTAGTCTTGGAGCATTTTTTCTATCTGCATGTCAGTGAGATTTGTGCTGGCACAATACCTGCTATCTAAAATGTATTGTTTAACGCTGCATGCCTGTGTTGAAATCGTGTTCCCCACACACTGCCCATCAAATCATATTCTTATTCCTGTCCCTGGTTAATGGTCTACACATACAGTACTCCCCCATATGCATGCTATACATGCTGCGTGGTTCATAATGGGAATGTGTAAGAAAAGACAGACAGTCACTATGCTTTATATTCAGAGGCGGTGGAGCCCAGACAACGACTAACTGACTGGCTGGACTCAGGAGCCTTGGGACCTCAGCTGACAGTTTCTGTGTTCCATTCAAATGACTTGTGTTAATGTGCTACTCTTTGCAGCTTCAGTGATGCTCCTTATTGTGCGTCTGTGTGTGCGGCACATGACTTTGTGTGTTTTCCTGTCCACCTGTCTGTATGTTTCTCTGTCTGTACTCACGTATTTATGTATTTATGCTGGGAGAGAGGCTGCCTAGTAGTGCCTAAGGCATAATTAAAGCCTGAGAGTCGAAGCAGAGGAAAAGTTCTAGGAGGTGAATCAGTAAAAGCAGTTGCTGGCAGACACTTATAGACAAAAGTGGACATGGTCATCTCTGTACTGTCCACCTCGGTGGGGCTGGACCCATAATGCTATATTCCTCCATCTCATCTTCAGCACCAGATAGAAAGATATGACACATATTCCAATTCATGGCTTATCTCATCATCATCGCTCTTCTGTCTTGTTTTACTTCCTTTGAGATTTTACCCTTGTCATCCAACTGGCAATCAGAGTTTGTCATCCAAGTGGTGATTAGAGTTACATTTATTACTGTACAATCACATGGCTGTGATTAGCTGCTGCATGTAACTGAATGGCTTTCTGTCTCTCACTTTAGGTTGTCTTCTCTGGTACCTTTGGATTACTTCGCCTCTAGACTCTATAAGCAATTTCCGTAGGCCTGCCAATCCATTAAGTGAAAGTAACATGTACTTCATTATTACATGAAATCCTAGGCAAAATGTCACCTTGGTGATACAGTCAGAGAGGTGGACTAGAAAGAAAACACAATTATTGGGGGTGCAATTGTGCTCAATCTGTAAATTCTCACTCAGGTCATGTAAGCTTGTTTTGAAGTGAACTGTATATGAATTTTCTGAAAATACAGTTTTAACAGCCTGAAATTTGGGGTCTTCTCCTTCCTACAAAAAAATAAAACCCAGGTAATCAATTTGATAAGTCACACTCTTTTACAACACCCCTATACAATTGTAACATTATGAATGACCTGCCAGTTATGTATCTATGTATTATGTATGAAATTATAGCTTTAGATTTCTATTTTTTATTGAATCACGTTTCTCACACACAGTAACATGCTGCTATCAAGCTCATCAAGCATGTGAACACTTGCTGTAGCGGGAAATGCTGAGCAGAGGAGCTGGGCAGATTAATGAAACTGTTGTTTAGCATCAAGAAAAAGCTCCACCCTGGTACATTCTTAAACCACTGTGTCTGATTTCAATTTCCACACGTATTAAATACATTATTAAAACACTTCCTAGATGCACTTTGCTTCTTTCTACATTAGTTTCTGTGGAGGTCATGAGCTTCTCATGTGGGGAGTTCAATCAGGACACCGACATCGAAACCTGAACACCAAAATGAGGTTTTTCAGCTTATGTCAGCATGATCAACAAAAGGTATGGTGAGCGAGCAATAGGAGAAAAATGGTGAAGGAATGCATTAAAAAACCTACTAAGAGCCTGTCAACCATTAATCTTATGACTTCTTTCCCAATCGAGTGCATTCAGAATGGTTGCAGGGGGCTTTAACCCTTCCTCCCCATCTGTTAAAAGTCTATTTGGTACGGTGGGATAGATGTGGGTGGCTGTGTGAGAGTGATTGTGTGTGCATGGAGGTAAATACGCACATGCATGTGTAGTGTTTGTCTATCTGTCTTTGGTGGGTTACGAGGGCCAGCTGGTTAGGGGTTGAAGATTGCCCCCAAACACGCTGTGCAGGGACCTATCCTGTCACCTCATGCTATTGATCAAGGATAACAGAGGCGGGGAGCTCGCTAACCTGATAAGTTCACTGTGCAAGGTCTTTACACCACAGTAAGCAGCGGTACGTAGTTTATGCTACTTGCTTATAAGCTCACGCACACACACTAATGCTGTTTATCCACTGCCCCCACTCTCTTCGTAACTGTGTCCAGCTCTCTCTCTTTCTGTCTCTCTCTCTCTCACACACACACACACACACACACACACACACACACACACACACACACACACACACACACACACACGCACACACGCACACACTCTCTCACACACTCACACACACACACACACACACACACACACACACACACACACACACACACACACACACACACACACACACACACACACACACACACACACACACACACACACACACACACTTATTCTGCTCAATAAAGTCATCCATAAAAATGTAATTATTCTTTTTCTGGGTTGTGGCAGCTGATGTTAGGCTCTAGTGGTGAAGATATCAAAAGGGCAGTAGAGCCCAAATCCCCACAGTGCTTTAACTCACTGAGGATAAAGTAAATTGACCCTGGTACACTTGTAGAAAAGACCTGGGTCAAATACAAGCAGCAACCACCACGGGTGAATGGCAGAGTCAATGTGAACATGTGTTAAGATACAATTCCCATGTGGCCAATTGATACAGGCTTTTTAAAAAAAAGTTAGGGTTCTTCTTTGTCTTTGCTGGATGGTAATTGAATATTATCTTTTAACAACTTTTAATGGAGTTGTATTGTGATGGGTATGCATTGCATGATTTGTATTTTATTTTATTCAATTCTGTTGTCTGGATTACTTATTCTTTGCAAAATGTTATTAAAAACTAACTTAACTAAAACAGTTGGTTTTTTAAACCCTTGGGAGGAGTTTTATAGTGGGAAACATTAAGTGCAGTGAAGATTAAAGAAAAAGATTGTATGTAATTTTCAGTCATTTTGTATAAATGTGAATTATGTCGACATTTGTATTTAATACTCTGATCATTATTTCAACCATATCATTCAGCCCTTTAAATCATCTCTTTGACTGTAAACTAAAGATGGAGTTTTCATTGCAACTTTACTTTTAAATAATTTACACTTTCTGGTACTCCACCCTTTAAGTAGCATTTTCAAGAGCAAACTCAATAAATTATTACTTTGCCCTTCTCCAACACCTCTCCCTTTTCTCTCTTCCCACTGCAGTTATCCCTCAGCACAACTCTTGTTAGTTGAACCTTTGTGCATGAATGCTGACCTTCCTATGAGTATAAGGGGAAAGAGTGGCCAGAGAAATTACCCAAATGTCTCCTCTGGATTTTCAATTGATATGTTTTAATCAACTTGTTCCTCTCAAAACAGAAAGACTTGCATAGTTGTCTTTCCTCTGTGAGTTATCCTTCTCTGCAAAGTTTGAATACTTGATTTTATCTTCTTCATTTTGAGAGAGAGAAAGAGAAAAAAAGAAAACCCTCCACAATTACTTACACATGCCCTTTCCTGGGCCCAGTCTAAGGAAAGTTCTGTTCCTTAACCTTTATCCAGTGATGTATGAGCTTAGAGGAGTGGCTGCAGGCCTGTACATCCATAATGTCAGAGACGATGGCACAGAAGGAGGGAAATAGCCATGAACACCACTGTTTTGGTTTAAATAATTAAAAATCACTTTTAGATGTGCAGTATCTAACTCTGCATGCAACATTTTGTTTCTAGATGGCAAACAAATCTGATTCTATGTAGCTTTATCAGAACCAACTGACACAACCATGTCCTGACTGCTTCAGGATGACACTGGTGATTGGCAGCATTTTGACATGATGCAGGATTAGCTATGTATATTAGAAGCAATTTGTTTATACTATACTTACCTTCATACAAGTTTTTCTGCAATAAGGACAGTACTGCACTCCTTACACTAACTAAATAATGTCTATATTTACCACATTTCCTGACATTTGTGTCAGTGTTCCATTATCTATAATGATTGTTTTGTCCTAATCGTAAAGATGCATGCACAGATACTGTCTTGAAATTTGTGTTTTTCTCTGAGATACATAACTACTCACCTACCAGGCAAGTATACAGCCACGGCTATAATAGAGGCTTATCATTTGGAGGCAATTTCACACCATTCCGCCCCTAATTGAACAGTCTGTTTGTTACACTTCCATTTTCCCCTCTCCGCCCTCTCGGCGAGCCTGTGGGACAGGCCTGAGAAATGACACTCTTTGCGTCTCATTGAGCATCCTCAAGCTCAAACAAAGCTCACAGAGCCGAGCACAGGAGCCACACATGGCCGCCTTGACTCACTGCTTCTACTTTGTCTGCTTGTGAAGGAACGTGGCAGACAAAAGGAGGGACAGGGAAAGGGAGGGTCGGCTGAGACTGGCTCGCGAAGAATCTTTTAACGTTGGTTGTCAAGGCCATTTTGCTACATGGTATCTTTGCAAATGTGATTTTGGTCAAATTCATCGTGATAAAAAATAGATGACATAATATGATGTGTACCATCCTCCCACTGTCTGTCCTTTCTTTGTGTCTCATTAATGGTCAGTATCTCTATTTCATACTCCCAAATGTATTAATGCAAAGATTGCGTGAGATGATGAATCTGCGGTCAGTGACCCCTTGTTCGTTAATCCTCATTAATGCCCCTCTAATTGGGAGATGGCTGAATATTCATCAGCTTGAGAGGAGAGAGGCAGTAAGTCACAAAAATACATAATTGGGCTACTGATTGGCCAGTGCTAATTGAAGACGAGCACAGAGAGAGCCAAGAAGTGGGAAAAAGTGGAGAACAGGGAGGCACGAAGGGAAACAGGGGGCTGTTGCTGATGGGAAACGGTACGACACTTCTGTATAGTGTGAGATGTTGTTCCAATTAAAGCCACTGAGGATCTGTCTTTCTGTGTGCCTCTCGCTCTCACTACATCTCTCTGCTTGTTAATTACTGGTGGGAGTTTTGAACAATCTGCTTCTGAAAATGAACTGTCTGGTATTTTCTTTTTGTGAAAAAACAGATTTACTGGAGATATGCTTTCGGTGGCTGTGGAGAGGGGAAGGAGAGAGATTAAAAAAATATATGCAAGTGTTTGTTAAAACTTTCTCACTCTGCCTGTAACAGGGGGTTGCAACTGAGAGGTGATGATGTTAATTATGATTTTTCTTTTATTAGAATGTGCCCATTTGTTCTAAACTTCAAGTGCAACACATTATCAAAGAGAGAGCAAAAGACATCCTATAATTACATTGCAAAACAGCTGTGTTTTTGGTGTGTGTCTGTCTACTAGATACCTGAATCAAAGTTTTAATTAGCAGCTAATGGATTATTTCTGAAATTTGAAATAACGGATGAAGCTAAAAAGCTGGGGTTTAAAGGCCTTTTGCAAATTTTAACCACCCTTCAAATATCTTTCATGGTTGCCCAGTGAAAACCATGTATCAAAATATTATATAATATTGTTACTATATTCAATTAGTCCATTTACACATATGGTTCAGACATTTGTATTCATTTTGAGTTGTGTATCTTGTTACCTGGTGAATGTCAGTCTACTGTTCACTGTCTTTTAGGCCCTCCTTTCAGTCTCCACAATGTCCTGCAAGAAATATCTAGCTCTTGAGCAGCTAAATGCTCCACCATGGTCATGAGCTAGCCGCCATTTGGTGCTCTGTAGAGCTGAGGGGAACTGCAGAGTTGGATGATAGCTATCTTTAGCTTCCTACAAGTACTCATTGTTAGCATAACAATATAGATTATAGTTGCTTTACGGTTTGAGCAAATTCTGCTACTTATTAGGTGTAAAAATCATGATTTATATAAAAGTTGATTGCCATGAAGTTAACACAATACTATTTACTGCCTATTACGTGAAAAGTTAACACGGGTTCTGATTGGCTAGCACAAAAAACTTGCCAGTGACATGCATTTAATATTCTGACAGTGCATGACTGTGTCGATGAAAAATAAAGTTGGTACAAATCTGCCGCAACAAAATATACTTTGCTTGCAGTGTTACCAGTCTATTTTTATGCCTGTTAGCAGTACACCATCATCAGTCTTTACCACCATCTGTTAACAGTGTGAAGATGGTGCCAATTATACAGAAGTCACTATGGCTAATGGCATGATAAGATGATTAAGATAAAAATTAGACCTTAAGATTTCATGATTAAAAAAACCACAGCCTGGGTGGAAACGCACAGGCAACAAGACTTGTTTTATCCCTGCCATTTGTTTTTTTTCTTTTCTTTTTAATCCTACCGCCTCTCCATGTCCGTCTACAGTATGTTCACTGTTAACCTTAACAAACTTGCCAACTTCCAATGGTCCTTTTCCAACTGCTCTGGGTTTCATGAAAGACCTATGCAATAACCTAACATTTTCTAATAATAATCCTGTCAGCGTCTTTACTCCAACTTGTCCCATTCCTCCCATCCTCCTCCCAGCCAACCCACCCACATTTTGACATCACCCTTTCCCCTTTTCTGTCCCTCCATCTCTCAGTCTCTCCATCTCCTTCAACAACTCCCTCTCTACTTTCCTCCCCCAATACTTTGGACCCCCCCGCACCCACCCTTGTTTCAGAAGCTGTCTGGTATATGATGAAGTGCACATATTGAGAGACTCTGGTTCCTATCTTCATTTCCCTTTATCTCCCCCGTTTGGAGTGTCAGTGTTATTAATGCAGGCCCAGGGTCCACAAAAGGCAGAGAGAGACACAGGGAGAGAGAGAGAGAAGAAGAAGGAATAGAGAGTCAGAGAGAAGTGGCACATAGACTTCCAGCAGTAGTAAATACACAAGTAGGGGTATGAAAGAAGGAAGGGGTGTGTCACAGTGTGATTTATTACAGTGGTTTCATTAGGCAGCAAACAAAAGGTCAGGGAACCTTAAGGTGGGCCTTGGCGAATGATGGAAAATGCAAACAGTCCTAAGTATTCTTAGATACAATTAACCTTTTCCTTCTCTCAGTGCTCCTCTCTTTCCCTTTCTCTCACTCTGCAGCCCAGGTGCTGCAGGTTTCACTGAATGGGGTTGTCAGCAGCTGCTGTTCCCTGACACTTATTAGGCTGTAATATTACAGTTTTTGATTTCTCTCCTCACTCATTTTCTATCATTCACTCTCACTCAATGTCTGCACTTAGCACTGTGAGGTGACCTCTGTTTTGGCATGGAATATTTTTCTCATGCTAATTTGCAGACAAATCAGAAGCTCTTTCAATCCTGTCAACACAACAAGACCAATTTCAAAACTCCTGTAAAGTCTCTTGTAAAGCATAGCTGTCAAAGTCAGGATTCTGTGGACTGTTTTATTGCAGGTTTTCATTTTAGCTCAAATGTCAAAGCCTTTGATTGTTTTCAAAAATACATTCAGATGAGTGAGCCTCTTATGAGTAACTTTACATTGTTGTGCAACACTCATTTAGTAGTGACTAAATCTTTAGTTTAATCAAAAGGAACAAAATCAAACTACCACTCAAGAACGACACATAATTATACAATCTAAAAAACTTAAATAGTGACTGTCTCTTCATCATCAGCCTTTTTAAAGACAGGCACCTGTACTCTTTATTAAACTTTAACTGAAGTACTATCATACAAAAGATTGAAAAGAGTCCTCATTTTAAATTGTATAAACGATTGAAGTCTACATAACAAGTATGAACCCACAGATAGATCATTTCTGGGATTTTTCCAAAATTAACTTTCAACTACTCTACAGTTTTAACAGTTGCCTGTGCAAGATGGGGTTCTCCTCAGTATCCTTTCATCCCTAGAGGCCAAGTAACAAGTTAAAGGCTTCATAATACATTAACTTGAGGAGTCACATGCCTACACAAACAGTTAGATGCTGGAACAACCACAGGGCAGTAAACAGGCGGAAGGACATGTACTGGTCACATTCAGAGATGTCAGCCAGTCTTTGTGTTTCATGTAAAAAATCTTGTTGTTAAATACTTGGACACTTAATTTATTGAGGAAGAGGCGACCAAAATTTTATGATATACATAGGGCAAACAATCAAGGCTTCAAGGTTATCACATTTAATTTCAGGGCGGTTTAATGCTCTTGGCATTTTATGCTGATAAGACAGTTGGTGAGGACAGGGTGGTTTATGGATGGTTGTGATTGAGAGACACAATTGAGTGGTTTTGGCAAAGCAGTTGAAGTGGTGGTTATGGCACCAGATAATTTATCAAAGTGGCAGCGGAGAGACTTTAGAGTGGACCACATGTTGGATTTTGTAGATGCTTTTGTCGTTCCCCTGCATAACAGAATCTCTTTAAAAAAAAAGTTTAAACAGACAAATTGTGTCTAGATAAATATGTGTATTTAAAACATTTTCCCCACCCGTTTGTCACAAAAAACTTTTTGATTTCAAGTCACACAGAAGTTAATATTCTTATGTCTGAGAATCTGAAACTTTAGTTGAGGTGAGGAGACAAACACTCAGGGTTAGATATTGAGTCCAAATATCTTTGGATAAAACAACAAAACAGTGAAGCATCTCCCTGAGCCACGTAGTGCCAAATATACAATAAAAGTGGTAATAAAATAGAATAGAATAGAATACATAGTTTATCAGGAATACAATAAATATTGAAAATAGTAGGGCGTAGGCTATTTACACACACAGTCACCCGTAATAGTTTACAGTGCAAGATTTTTGGGTGCAAAATAATCTGCAAACATGATTCAGTGTTCAGTTCTTCTCTGGGGTTGAGTAGGAGTTAGTGGGGGTTGAGGGGTACAGTAGGAGTTTTGTTTAGCATCCTGATTGCTTGAGGAAAAACTATTCATCATTCTGGTAGTTCTTGCTCAGATATGAGATGTACAAAGTCAGCATGAAGTTAGTGTATTTTTTATATGCCCTTGTTTCACCTACAAAGCACATGTTACATGCACAGAGCAAAGACAGGCTAGAAATGGCCCAGATTACATGAAATAAAACAGTTTTACTACTATTAACTGACAGCTGACACAGTTTCCTGGATGAGGAAAAGAACATTCCTGAATGTTTTATATGCATCCAATACCAATTTTCACCCTCTAGCAGTGATTTATTGGTTGCTATGGCAACTCTTGTGTTAATCAGGGAGCTAATCAGTGCTGTGTTATCTATGCTCACTGTCTTGTCGAAAAAGTGAAGCTGTTACTGTTGTATAAAAGCTATAATATGCCTGACAGCATTTACTGTTTGTGGATAATTAATGAGGGAAAGTGTCTGCACTTTAAACTTATTGATCACTGTCTGGAGGACATGATGAATTGTTGATGGAAGTTACCAGAGAGCAATGATTTGGGGGCACATAAAACGGGGGTTATTTGTGATGACATTTTGTGTAAGCAGCAAATCAAAAAGATCACAGGTGATTTTGAGGATTGTGTTTTTACATGTGATGTTTGGAGGCTAAACCAGGATACAGAATATAACCAGGATAGACAGTATGAACAAGTCAATAATCTAGGATTGGTAAGGGCCAACGGTGGGGGATTTTGTATTGCGCTCACTCCAACAGAGTGAGCTGATAATGCAAAAGCAATGACCACTTCTCCTTCTTTTTTTCAAGGCATTAAAAAAAATAGCTTCTAAAAACTGTAGCATCTTGAGAGTGTCTTAACAGTCAACAGTCATGCTGGCAACTGTGAGACACTACTTTGGCACAGCAGTGCTTTGAAGTGAAGTGTTAACTTCAGCTTGCTAACATGCTGATATTTAGCAGGTATAGTATTTAACATGGTCTTCATCTCATTTTAATGTGTTCGCATGCTAAAATTAGCAAATTTCATCAAAATCCATCCAATAGCTGTTCAGACAAAAAAAAACCTGTCAACCACATGGTCTTTAATTCACTGGCGATTTTCTGTATTGTTCTTATTGTCAAAAACTGTAAAATACAGTATTGAAGTTCTTTGAGAAATTAATAATGTAGTAGGCCTGCAGCACAATAAGCTAGAACAACTTTGACCTGCTGGTAGCACAATAGAGCAAAAGTCACAGGATAACCAAAATCATTAGGATTTGTCCTCTGGAGGCCATGAATGTCTAAACATATTTCCATGGCAGTGTAGTTGTTGGGATATAAGTCTGGACCAGAACGCTGGACCAGGGGTGATTGTAGGATTAGACCTTTAGGGGGGCTCAGCTCCTGTTAAAAGTCAGAATATGTGTTGAAAAAATACAATAATTACTTATTTATTTTTAGGGGTGCTGAGGTCAAATATAGGGGTACTAGAGCACCCCTAAACAGGGTCTAAAATCGCCCCTGGGCTGGACCCTCCCATCCACCAACAGACTGACAGATCAACATTGTCATCAATAGAGCCATGCCGCTAGCATGGATAAAATCTTGCTACCTTGAATTAATAAGCAATATTAATGCAAGGGTTACATTTGTAAACGTTTAAAACTGAACAAAATGTAATTATTGGATGGCTTTAATGAAAAAAACAACAACATGCACATAGTATACAGCATTGCATTTCCCAATATTAATGGACAGAGTACTGGTGATGTGCAGTTTCCCTACTGATCTAGGACCCTCTACCCCTAAAACGCAGTGTGTTGAACTCCATACTGCAGAAAGCCTGCAGGTTTAACTGGGTTATTGACGGTCTTAAATGTCCTGCTGTGAGGCTCTTCTCTGCAAGCAGATGCTGAGGTAACCGCTAACTGGCCGCTTAGATGAACATGTGTGCTAGGCAGGCTCTAAAGCACCGCACTGATATCATAACACCACCTGTTCTCTCCAGATCCTAAAGAAGCAGAGTGAGTGTGTTTGTCATACCCTCTCTCACCTCTCTGACTCACTCGCACTCCTTCACTCTTCCCACTCCAACCTTTGCAACTCACCAATTTGCTTTCTATACTTAAAGGGAAACTGGTATTTTTTGACCTGGACTCTATTTTTTTGTTATTTTGTGTCTAAGTGACTAATGGGGACAACAATTTTTGAAATCGGTCCAGTATTGAATCAGAGCACTGCAGCCAGCAGGCACAAATGTCCACTAAAAGTGCTTGTTATTTCACTGAAAACATTATTGAAATGACCCTAGAGAAATAACTTTAAAAAAACGTTTTCAAATATTCTTCTCCTATGTGTGACAGCCGTGTCTCATTCCCAGGGCGTCATATACCGATGCTTTGTCACGCACATACTGATACTGACGCACAAGGTCATTTTTGGTGTCTTTATGAGGCAAACCAGGCTTTAACTAACTCCAATGTAAACCCATCTACATCATTATTAGACACCATGAAACCAATGACTTAAATATAAGGTGATGATTTCCTTGTTTGAAGGAGGTGGGTTGAGTGGATGGCTAAATAGTTGGTGGCAAAAAGTGGGCTCTGCTGCAGGAGACCGCTGTTCTTCTCCCACTTCTAACCGTGAGTGTCATGTTTCCAAATGCGTCACAGGACAGTTTTTGTGTCATTGTCTTTACTGTTGCCATGATGACGTTTCAGTTGATCATTTTAACCCAAACCATGATCTTTCCCTAACCAAGGATTTTTAGTCCATATACCTAATCAGACCACACCAGCTCTGAGCAGCAAATAGATAGAGATTGGATTTAGTTGAAAAGCTGGTGCTCGTGCAGAGGCCAAAGGGCTCCTCTTGCGTTGGTATCAGACACCAAAGGGTGTTCACAAAGCATCAGTATTCAATGACCTGGGATGGGAATGTGCTGGACACAAAATATAAAGATGTTGACTCAAATAACAAGGAGGAAGAGAAGATAATAGCTCTCCATTTGTGTAATAAGTAAGTCTCCCTAAATGATTGCTGTTTGGTCTCTCTGAAAGGGCCAAATGGTAGTTTATTCTCTGCACTGGTTTAATGATTGGCAGCTTTCTAAATTGCAATAGCTTGGTTTCCATCCAAAAAAACAGCAAAATCTTAACTGAATTTCCAGAAAATCAAAAGAAAATCTTGCCATTATGAGAATTTAAGGAGCTGGGTCATCGAGACGAACAGCTGGTGACACTATTTAACAGACGGGGGCTATAAACCACTGAAGAAGAAGAGGACGCAACAAGATGACATCGGTAAAAGTAACAGTGACAACCTGTGTATGTAAAAAAACATCATGGAAATATGGCATTTATATTGGTAATGTATTTATTTCAGGAGACTTACAGTTTCGTCATTGCTCCACAAAGATTTGATATTTTCATCTGCCACTATTTTTCGTGTCTTCAGTGGAACACAGGCTTCAGAGGATGTTTTAGTCACATGCTTCATTACTATCATAATTTATTTGCAGGATTTATTTCGGCTGTTTCCACTGCACTTACACAATACAACTTTTTTTTACCTAAAAATGTCATTTCCACACAGGTTTTTATGTGCAAATGAAAATGAATAAAAACAGGTGGGAAAATGGAAATGCACCCACTCAGAAAAAGACCAACATGAACGCAACCCAAAACCATAGTACCCTCATGTGGAGGAGCAATTGCAGCTGCCAGATGAGACTTGGTACAATGAAGGCCTAGTCCATATATACATACAATGTATAATATTGACAAGAAGACCAGACACTTACACACTTTTAAACACACTTTAAACACACTTTGCACCACTTAGATAAACATTTCAAATATTCACTTTTTGTTGACTTAGTGTTGTTTTTATGTATTAGGTAAGCGTGTTAACTGTAAGCTTCTGCTTTAACTTTCTGTGATATTTAAGTGTGAATTGTAAAGAAAAAACAGAAAAAGGCTAATATCAAAAAATGTTACAGACTGTTTAGTAAAAAGTCATAGCAAAGATGCTAAAGGATGCTGGGAAAATAAGTAATCAAAGAATGATTATGATGCACTGATGTACAGTATAATATTGTGGAGCTGCAGCATTGTTCATGCCAACTGATCCAAATGCCAAACATAGTTTTTTCTCTGTTGTTTACTGCTGTGTGAAAGGGATATTGAAGGTCACTGTATAAAATCTGGCACAATGTCTATGAACAGAACCTTAACGTTGTTTTTTTGTTTTTTGTTATGGTGTGAATTCCACTTAAAAGCTTTATGACCTTTGCTACTTGCAGATTTTGTGTTGTGCAAAAACAACAAAGACAGGAGCAAGCTCAGTAATTTATATTTACATATAGAATAGTGGTAATATAATTAAGTAGGTAAGGCATTGCAGGAAAATTATGAGACAGAGCAGTCATATTTAATATGGCATAGAATATCAACCTGATGTCTTTTTCATTATTGTTCAAATGTGGCTGGTGAAAGTCTATCTTCCTCCTGCACAGTATGCATATCTGTGTTTATTTGTGTGGCAGCAACAATGACTAGTCAGCAATACGGTGACAGATGGGAGTGTGCCCATCTGCGTTTTTTGTAAATGCACAGATGTGTGTGTATTTGTGTCTGAAGCAGTGCAGTGAAGTGCTAGGTGACCTTTCGGGTGGTGTAGAGGTGGCATCAGTGTGACAGTGTGACAGAGCGGGCCTCAGCCTTTCTGTAATGGATGAGCACTCTCAAGGTGAACACCTCTCCTTCCTCTCTTTTCTCTTCCCCCTTCATCCCACGTGTCCTCTTTTCCACTGAGACTGTGTGTGGCCCATCTCCTTTGGTTGTTTTTGACCCAGTGAAAGTGAGTTATTGTCTCCCCTTTCTTGGTTTTAGCTGTTATGGTGCGTATTATTTCCAGAAATCATCAGGTAACTTTTTAAAATGAAGAAATCACTCAAAGTCTTTACTGTCTGACAAAAACATTCATAGAGAATGAAACAGAAGGCTCACACTTGGTGACTACTTCATTATCAGTTACACTCAACTAATACCTATCCTGTTATATCCCATTGAGCTCATCCTGTCAATTGAATTTCTGTAGTGTTCCAACAGTCTAGCTGACACTGCCCTTTCAAAGAGGGGATATATGATAATGATGTTGAAAAGGCACACACTAATCCCTCAGAGAGTGGAGGTGGGGATGGGGGTTTGAAGGGTGTACAATCTGTTCGTGTTATTGATCTGAGCAGAGGGGACACGCATGGCGGGTCACAGCAACATACTTGCATGATATTGATGGGTGGGCAAGCAGCCGGCCACCCACATCTCTGAGAGATGGACCCTGCTGTTCGTCCTTTAGATCGAACAGACTGCAGGGGACAGTATTCCTCTAGAGTGGAAACACAGGCAATGGGAGTGGGCAGTTGTGTTAAAAGGTATGATGACCAACAGTATGGCCTGACCTACCTCACACCTCAAATAACCCTAAACCATTTTCTTAGCTTTGTTTCATCAAGCCCAACTACTTTGTAGCTAAAATGTTTTAAGTAAGTTTATTGCAGACGAGGTCAACAATCACACTATCAAAACGTTCTCAATCAAGTCCAAGTCAACTACAAAAAAGTGTGCATTCTCTCATCAATGCTTAAAACCTGTGTGTCCTTAACAAGTATACAAGTATACAATACTTCATCACAGGATATCTGCTTATAACAAACCACAAATTCAGAAGTTTAAAAATCTGTATACCTCTCTTCCCGACACTCATTGCAATATTTAAAAAAAGATCTAAAGTAACATGAGGCTTTGAGCATAGCATTAGTATACAGCCTGCAGTGAATGAACAGACTGTATTGAATGTGGATCTGTCTCATCACCCAATCTGCTTAATAAGATCAGAGTCAGCACTGATACCTATATGGTTGATTGTATCAGTGCATCCTTAGTTTAAACATGGGCATGATTTAGAGAAGCATTTGCATAGATGCAGTACATATACTTTCATTTGCCTCTATAGTTGCAGTCCCAGGTGTAAAATAAAATATGCTTAAAGAAAAAAAAGTCCACTATGCCAGTAAATGACTAGATTCACTGGACTCATAAATCAGCCTGTAGAACTATAGTCCATATGTGAAATGGACTATCTCTTTATGACAATCTACAATGCCTTTGACAGAAATCTGGTATTTTTACACTGCAAAAATAACCTGAGATTTAGTACCAATTGTGCTGCAAACATTAGAAGAAAATGTGTCACTCCATCTCCATTTGACTATCAAGGCATTTTTGACTGAACTGATTTTGTTATTTGCTAAACACAGTGAGTTCACTCAGGCTGTGCTGTTTAGCACAAAATGACCATCATATAAGCTTTATGTCACTTCAGCTCCACAGCTACAGCACATCACTCAAAGGTAATTGAATATGCAGTGGCTTTGCCTTAATTGTCCAATATGTTACTGTAAACAAGTCTAACGAGATTAACATTTACACACACTGATATGAAAAATGTGTTATACATATGTGCTCTGTAGTCATTGAGTTAATTGTCAGATCATTAAACGTTAATGACATGATTAGGGCAACGCTCTAGCTGGTTCAGCACAGCACACAAGCCCTTGGCCTGAACTGGGAAACAGCAGAGCGATTCAAAGAAGATTGCATTTGTGACAAACACCATTCCCGACTCATCCATCATGCTTGCCAAACTTAGACATTCATTATAAAGTTTGCCGATGGATGCAGCCCGTTCTGCTCGTCCATTCATTTTTTAGACCCCCTCACTCTCTCCTTCCCCTCTTTCCATCTCCATCTTTTTACCTCTCACTCTCTTTTTTGCGCTTTCTGTGCACAAGCTTGTATTTACAACACTGTGTGAATGAGTTTCTCTTGTTCCTTCTTTCCTACTGCGGACTGAAAGACACTGAGCAGTAGTGTAACAAAGGAGGCAGTGTATTAATTAAATACAGCAATTTGCTTTCCTCTCCTTTTTGTGTGTGGACAGCGCCACTAAGATTGATGAGGCACTGTCTGATACACAAGAGGCCCACTACATCTATATCTGAGGCTGATTGTGATGGAACACCCATTAAATGGCCTGTATGTATTAAGATGTCAACTTTTATATTATAAACTGTGTTGGTCCGTTTATTCATATTTTATTTTATTTATTAATCCCCTTTTTTTACTTTTGCATGTAAGCATCTTTGTTTGCCAAGCAGCAGTCACACTAACAGTAGCTTTGCAAGAAGAGCAGCAGATCAAGTGTTGGCAGAGCAAGATCAAAAGGGAGGTGAACGAAAAGGCGACAGACGAGAGAAATAAGAAATCAGTTAAATATGCTTCAGTGAAAATACAACTAAGATATCAACTTGTGTGATGTCCGTCTTCTCTGCCTCTTTTCTTTGTTCTTCGAATCTTATGATTAATTTTTGCAAATGCACAGATGCAGAAGTACAGTATGTTTTAAGTCTAAGCTGGGAGGAAAAGAGTAGAAAGGGAGTAAAGGACAAAGGAAAGGAGAACTGGTGTTCAAGTGCTAAGAACTGCCACTCAGGAGCAAAAGCAACCCTTCAGGGTTCTCTAATTATTATACAACCCTGTACGGATTTCACATGCACGGTCATAATGACCATTTAATGAAGGTTTTCATTAGCCAAATTCCCATCAATTACAGCATATTATTACATGTTTCTGTTTTTGGTATATGAGTTCATAGGCACAGAGGTAATGTACAAAGTCAAGTCAATGTCCAAGAGTCAATTTGGTGTCCGCCTGATACTGCGGTTTCTGAGGCTGCTACCAATATTAATGTTTGTTGTGTTTGTTATTATTTGTTAGTTGATATTTTTTAAAGAAGTTCGATACTGACAGAAATAAAGAAAAACTACTTTTTTGGGAGCTCTATAGAGGACAAACAACACAATGCTGACAATGTTTCTAAACTACCTCACACATACATACATATACATACATACATGTCATTTCTCCTACTGAAACAACTGTATTGACTTTAAGCTAATATCTGCTCATGTATTGGCCTGGATGATTCATTAGTCAGGCCTGAACACTGACTTTATTTATTGTAAATAATAATGCAACAGAAGTGATTTTATTTATGATTCTAATAACTTGCAAGTGAATGTAGATCATAGTTTAATTATCATTTGTGCAGCTACACTGCCATTTTCTACCATCATTCAAGTCACTGAAGCACTTAAATTCCAGTGTAGTTATCCGAGAGCTCTACTGAACAGCAGTGCTGTGCCTTGTCCCTTCGTTCCCTCATTGTATTTCTCTTCTGTCCATCCCTCACCTCTGCCCTCCCCTTGGTGCCGCAGCCTCTCGCCTCTTCACTCTAATTGATATGAGCAGACTTAGTTAAGATGTCACCTGAACACATCCACAGCCCTCAGACATGGCGACAGCCCACCATCGACAGCCCACCCCATGCCACACATGGACTAACTGATGCTTAAATTGGTGTTGTAGGAGGGTCAGGAGTGCCTGCGGCCCTCAGGGAACATTTGACCCTTCCTGTCACACACTTACAAACTCGTGCACTCTCTCCACACTTGAGCTGGTGAAACTTAAGTGCTGCAATCCATTGACTCACACAGTAGCTCAATTAATACATACAGCTCAGCCATAAAGTGCAGGTACCGCAGGCTATGAAGTATGCACATAATTACACACATGCACATACACACACGGCCCACTAGCAGCATGCATTGTGATTGGTAATTGCTTCCCTAGTTCTGACCCAGCTGTCATGATCAATGGGTGTGAACAGGTGATTAGACAAGACAAGCACCCAAAGTCATTGATTAGAGACATCCATTCCATAGGATATAGATTTATGAGACCCTTCACTGCACAATGAGTCAACCCAATGGGATTTCTTGTGTAAAGGTTACAAAAGGGTAAAGAATCTTCTCCTAAAGGATTTTCATTTCTATCAGGATAGAAGTGACCTTTTCAAGAAACTTTGTCAGAATAGTGAGGGATGGAGTAATTGCAGAGCATGCGTCTTTAAAATTCAGAGTATGGATCTCCTTGTTTTGACAGAGGGATTGCCACATACATTTTGTCTTGATCGGCAATCAAGTGGTTTTTCCTTTTTCTCTGATGACAAATGATCCTAAGTTGGCATAGCATTCTCTTTTATGGCTCTGATATACTGTATGACCACTGGAATACAAAGTCAAACCACGAAGGTCCCACAACTGTGTCAATTTCTATTTTTTAAAACGTATAAATGTTACAGTAGAGAAATAAAACATTTCAATAACTTGCTTTTAGAGTTTCTTAAATCATTAAAATCCTGTTAATGTCCGTAATAAATACTCACAAAGCTCAGCTGTTTGGAAAAGATGATTTTAAAACATTTTCAGATCTTGTAATTGTCATTTCAAATAATGTATAGCTGAATTAGGTGAGATCAATACTCTACAGTTGTTATTGTTGCATGGGGCAAATCAATAGACTGTAATAGAATTGTTTTTGTTGTGTGTGTAGATAATATTGTAGCTAGAGGTTCATTAAAATCTGTGTGAGTGTGTGAGTGTGTGTGTGTGTGTGTGTGTGTGTGTGTGTGTGTGTGTGTGTGTGTGTAGGTACATACAGTATACAGTACAGTAGAGAAACACTCTACTACTACTACTCTAAAGTTGCAAGGTTGTATTTTTTAAAGCATGCCTAGCCTTCCAATAGCTTGATACTCAATAAGCTAACACATGCACACGCACTTACAGATCAACTTCCAAAGGATTAGCTTTTTTATGTATCCAACTTTTATGTACATGTAACTACATATATTAACAAGGACGTCCAAAAAACACCATACAATACTAAATGTTCTCTCCTGATTATTTATTTACAATAAAGACTTTTCAGTTTTGTTCACTACTCTATTGGGACTTTATGTGGCAAGTTGGGATAAATTATATTTTAGAGTTGAAAACAACTCTGAGCTCAAATTATGCTTTAGGGGGAAAAAATGCTCCCACTGTGCCTTGTGCACCCTGAAGCATTTCACTTGTGAAATAACTTCGATGAGACATGAAGCATTAACCCTATTCCCAAGGAGGATAGGCAAATTAAGAAAATAGAAAGCAAAGAAATAAAAGGTATTAAAATCTGTTTTATAGTTCTGGGGAAAGAGGTGTGGGTATTCCAATTCATCTCTTCTGAAGATACACATCTCAGCAATACGTCTGTGAGTAAAAGCTGGCCACAAGCCTGGCCTGTTGCGCCAGTGTAAACAACAAAAAGAAGACTTAGCATCTTCTCGCCTGCTGTTCACCTGGTGATCAGCAAAAGTGTATCTCCTGAAACTCGCTGTCAGGCAGAATGGATTGTACTTAATTTCCAATAAGGTGCTTAAGAGCGATCCCTAATCATGCCTTTAATTAGAATCCCTTGGTCATTAAGGGGAGATAATTCAGTGAAAAATACCTCTGCTCTCTGTGGGAGCAGCAAAGCAGCAGACGGACGAATGGTCTACTCTGTACACGGGCCAATTCCTCTCCTCTGTGCAGAAAATGTCATAGAGACCCTATCTACAGAGGTGAAAAATCAGGTTTCATCCGTCTCTTATAAGCTATTCAGCCAAAAATAATATTCTATTGAGCAAGGAGATGTTTTACAGATTTTACCTTTATAACCAACCACAAATAGTACTAGCAGCAAATAAAAAAGAAATAACCAGGAAATGGCTGAACAAAGAGTCACCAACAATCTATCCAAACAATGGATAGAAAAGGTTCAAGGAATTTATGTTAAGGAAAAACTGAGATTTTCTCTGAGGCATGCCTCTGAAAAATATAAAATGGATACACAATGGATATTATATTTGAATCAGAAGTGAGTTCTTTGCTATGTGTTTTTGTTTGGAGACCATGTTTAATTTATTTTTGTGGTAGAGTCGACAGGATGGACTTTAGATTACAACTGAAGCGAAGATAGTACCTTCATCAAATATATTTGAGCTTCATCTTCAGTCCAAGTCATAATTACCTCTATTACTTTAAAGGACAATCATGGGAAAGACCTACAGATCTTGACTCTGCAATATAACACATTTAGTTTTCATTTGGTACCATTGTGGTAAGCATTTCACTTTACCTATGATGACCCTGTGATGACCCTTTAGTCTGTTCTGTTTTTGTCAAAAATAATAAAATGTAAAATAAAGTATAAAAAAGAAAAAGAAATCCAACTTTGAACTTCCTCTTATTGATATTGCAAACAGAAACCCTTCATTTAAAAATCGTAGCAACCTTATAAAATATGCTGGGAGGAAGAAGTGTTCAACTGCAACAGAATACACTTCTGGATACACGCAGCCACACAAATTCATCCAAAATTAGTGGAAAAGTTTTCCTTTGTTTACTACTTACATGTTTAATTGTTTTAGTAACCTGTTGAGCTGCAGTAGGAAGGTCCTGTAACAAACACACATTTTCTTGCATGGTATGAAAAACTGATGCTAGTGTAGCACATTTATAACTTCCCCTCTATTGGTCTTGAAGAACATCTAGAATGATTCTGGGAGTCAGTGTGTGCTGTCGCTGTTATTTTTGTATTACATATTATCTTTATCGCTCGTGTGTCACTTGTTTGCTCTGTTTCATTGTACGTGTTTGTCTTATTTTCTGTTTGTGTACATCTGAGATTCAGGCTGTGCACACGTGTGTATGTGTGTGTGGATATAGTGGCGTTTGGTTAATAATCTCTTGACCATTTCATTACAGTAATCAGGGCTGGGATCGGCAGTGGTGGCAGGATGACTTAGAGCTCGGGGCCTCGCCTCATTAACTCTCTGTGACCAATGAGCAACACCCTCGCGACAAATTGGAATTGCCTCAGCTGCCCGACTCAGACTCTTCAGGCTCTTCCGCAGTGAGTCCAGTGAAAGTAAAGATTATATCCCTTCCCCTATAATCATTTCTCTCATGATCATACTTGCAATCATGTCCCAAATAGCTGCTTTTCCATCACTTCCTGTTCTGCAAGTGGCACATGAAACCAGTTCTACCTGGGGGCAGCAAAAATAGGACTGATGTGCTTCATTAAAATTAAGTTTTCTCATATTAATTAAAAGTGTGCATACAGTGATATGCAGTCCATTCCCTACCACTGTACTTTTTATTATTACATATGTGCTTAGCATTAGAAACCAACCCCTTTCATTTCATCTGTAATCCTTTTTCACATTGTTAAGCCAAAGTTCACTTTTACTTTGTCTCTGCTTCTCTATTCAATGTTTTTAATTCATCTTCTCTTGTGTCAAGCACTAAATATATTCTCTCCTTTAACAACAATGGTCACCTGCCTCCAATGCAGTGCAGGTAGTTATTTTAAATAGAAAACAAGACAAATATAAGTGCACATTTAAATAAAAAAACATCGCTGGTAATAACACTATGTAGCTGCTGGAAATCAGGCTTCCAGTTGAGTGCATTTTCAAACTCATTAGACATCATTAACTCCTACTTGTACATGTGAAGTGAGCAGCTTTTCAAAGGTTGACCCATGGTGACTGCAAATTCAAAGAGTAGACTAAGAGTAGGATGCAGTGAGAGTGTCACTGTATATTTACTTTCCTGAATATGAGATATTTGTGGACATGTGTTGGACATGCTGTGTGATATTTGTGTGTGTTTGGCCACATGGTTTCAAATTCACACATTTTAAACAAAGAGTGCCTGAGGTTTAAACCTGACCTGACCTGCTGTCATGTCCATGCCCTTTGAATCCTCCTCTTAATCAACCTCTCTCCATGTGCAGTCATACAATTACTTCGCTGCCCATCAATGTTTTTATTAAAACTAATCACAAATATCCCTCCCAGACTCTGGTCAGATCATGATGTTCATTTCATTTTGCTTTAGTGAAACCAGTAGATTCATTTTTAATAAACACTTTTATTCTGGAAGCAAAATTTAAAAACTGGAGCACTGTTCATGTGTTGCAAAGCTTTAACTCAGTGTTGGTGTGATGAAAAGGAAAGTGAATACAAAAAGAAAGATTTTTTTATATAATTGCAGATTTGTGTCATCATCAAAGCTGGAAGTAATATCATGATGCAGCCTCAGTGTTATCAAGTCATCAGTGTGAGGTTAGGGTAAGAGAGAGGAAGAAAGGTGAACAGTGTGCTATCAACATGGGATAGGATGCTATCTCACCAGATTTTCATCAGTTTTGCACTCAGTATCATTGCTCTCTATCTGATGAACACTCCATGTTATGAAGTGTTCACATTGCCAGAGATATGGAACCAGTAAAAGTGTTTTTCCTGCCATGCAAGCATACCAAGGTAGATAAAAAGCACAAAACTCCTATGGTCTCCCTTTTTTTAGAAATAATTTTATATATTTAATATTTCTGTTGCACAGATATTTCACCCCAAGCTGCATTGTATGTTGTTTCGCATAATTAATTGGTTACAGACACCAAAAATCTGTAAGCCTTCAAAAGATAGTTACTACCATACTGGTTACTTACTGTATATTTTTATACTAAACTGTTTGTATATTCAGTTCTGAATATGATATTTTCCAAAAGTTATGTGTATCTTGAAATGATGTATTGGGGTTAATCAGCACCAGGAAAGAAATGTATCAGTATTATACTGTATGTATATTTTGGAATATGCTGTTAATGTCTTGTCTAATTCAAGTGTTAAGAATTAAGTATTTTTTCTTCAGGTGATTAATCCTACGGAGTGATACAAGCTAGTTATCCTGAATCACAACACAGTGGTGGGTATGATAAGTGCTTTATAACCGAATATCTCCCTTACCAAAACCAACTCTTTACTAAATACATTAAATAAAACTAATTTTGGGTGAACCCAAAAAACTTTGACAACCACTCTGACAACCACAATCTAAATGATGCTCATTTAGATTGTATACTTTTGATCTCTAGTTGTAGTTTGACCTGATCACAATCAGCACCTGATGTAATTAATGAGGTGATTAATTGCTGCATTGATCCAATGATCAATCAAAAGGCTCTCTGGTGAAAATTGGAATCCTAAGCCCAGCGTAATTACTGGGAATATTAGAATTTTAATTGGATGCTAGGATCAATTTTTGATGAAATTGTGTTTTTAAAATATAGTATGTATGAACCTTTTGAGTACATGATTTTGGAATAAAAGTAATAGTACCAACAATTAAAGCAACTGCAGAGTAAATCAAATCTTAAAACATTAGAAAGCATGTACATTTAATTATTATAAAAACTGGGAATATGATGATGACAAAGGAAAAGAACGAGAGAAAGAGAGAGACAGAGAGCAAGAGAGTGAGAGTAAGGGGTGAAAGGAGGTGGGTGTTAGTGGATGCTCGTAGCTGGGGAAGGTGACCCTGAGATACGGGCAGGGTTGTGCATTTAGACAGGCAGAGAGCACAGCAGTGACAGCCAGCACCAGAGTGGTGCTGGACCCCTGGAGAGAGGCACCGTTGCAGATGGAATAAGAGAATTTAGATTAAACAATCCCACACCACACATTGTCGCCATGTTGGTGCTGTGCTCCTATTAGAGGTGATGTCAGCTCTGGTGCCTGAAAGTGTTCAATTAAACTGATATGCAACTTATGAAGAAAAAAAATTAGATAATTTTGGTTGCCAGAAAACCGTTTCATTACAGCTGCAATTAATGGTCATTTCCAATAATGTTCTCTTTATAGATTATCAAATTATTCTTCAGTACATAACATGTATAAATATATATACTCAGAGCTTATGATGCCTTAATTGCTTGTTTTGTGCAACCAATCCAAAATTCTAAGATATATAATTAATATAACAATTAATAATATATAATTTGACATAAAACAACAATGCATTTAGATGCTATTTGTAGATTTTTTTTTCTGCTGAAAGTTGAAATACAATTTAATCTTTATTTGTGAATTTTGTTAACAAATGCTAGCTCGTCACAAACTTTGTGTGCCATTGGGTAGTAGTGAAGGACAGTTAGTGTACAGTGGGGTTTTATTATGTGTTCAGACAGAATGTGAAGCAAATTTTAGAGACAGCATGATTGCATGTGAAGACGCAGACGAGACAAAATGGTGTGAAGATGTGTCCAGGCAAGATGAAAATATTTTAATTTGAGTGAAATATTCATGCATATCAGGTTCTCCTTCGTAGCCGAACAGAGATGGGAAAGAAGAGAGACTGGAGAGAAATAACACAAAGAACAGGATGATCTGGTTCACACACAAACACAACTCCACTGAGATGGTCAGTTGCTAGCTTATCATACAGCTAATGTAAAAATTGGCCAGTGCTCAAACTTGTGCAAATTATATGAGAGAATTAGCTTTGCTTTCTGTCTGAACACACCATCTGAGTTTTTTTGCCCCTGAAAACAACACTGTGAGTGAGTGAGAATGAACCAAAACTGTGAAGCTGCGGAGAGAACAGTGAATCAAAAGAAACTAAACACTAAAACTGCAGAAATGTGTGATAATTCTCTGTTGGTTTGTCACCATGAACAACACTTTTCAGATGCTTCTAATGATGTTGTTCATCTAAATATATTGACTATAACCATTTTAAGGAATCTACAGGATGCAAACTTTAAGTCTCATGTCCCGCACTGACCGTTTGGGCGTTTATAATGCAGCCCTTCTAGACTTTCCAAATGTTAGAGGACCAAATGGATCAAATACTGAAATAAGCAATTTCCCAAGGATTGTATGACACTCAAAACAATAGTTATGACCAAATCCTGGTGGGCCAGTGGACCATCAAAAAATATGTATTTGGGCTGGTGGATCATGAAAACCTATTAGTTTTTACCAGCCCTCTCTGATTGACTGTCATTTAGGGTGTGCATGAGAGCATGCTGCATGCCTGCGTCAGGCAGTCACAGCTCCCCCTTTACTCTCACTGCCAGAAGGGGGAGACAAAAATTCCACACTCCAGTTTTAAGGCAGAATACACAACATTCCAGCCATTTCAGATGTTCAACTGTGAATGCATACAGGCCTTAATGACCCCATGTGGAATCCAATTTGACCATAAAGAAAAAGGTGAAATAAGAAAAAAAAAGAGTGACATCAGATTGGGTACAGACAGGGTTGGCCAAACTCATCATTATTGGGTGCTGGACTTCTAATTTCCCACCTCAGTCTCATTTTCTATTTCAAGGACACATTGGCTGCTGAGAGTGTGGTGGCACTGTGGCTGCAGCAGCGACGCTCTCACCACTGTGGTTGGCTGGCCAGATGCCTGATGTATTATATCTTCTGATTACCACCCACTACACACACTGATAAGATCCCAGCTGGAACAGGACTGGGGCCAGAGTGCCAGCAAACAGTCTGTATGTCTTTTGTAAGCAAGTATCAGTATGCTTGTGCATATGTGCATGTTTGTCTGACTACTTAAACATCAGCATGCCTGACTGTTGTTGTGAGGGACCACCAGATGTAAAATCAACACTTTACATCTGGTAGTGTGAAAAAAAAGAGAAATGCAATATGTGTACAATACGCACACACTAACACACAAGCATAAATATACAAACATGAACACATATCTAAAATTCATCATTAAATGTCCTATTTCTTCTTGTCAGATGTATCAATATAAATTCCTTTCTTGTATATTTTAATTTTGTAAAACCTAATTATTTTTGATGATGCCTCCATAAACTCAACAATAACAAGTATGTATGCTAGTGTGTGTTAATAGAAAAATATCATGCATGAGTGGAGATTTTCTCTTTTATACATTTATGTACTTTTTTTTTTCATCCCCATACCCACCCTTTGGGATTTATGTACTTCTAATTTTCAATACTTTCAGTTTTATTTGAAAGGGCACCATATGATGGTGTTTTTTGTATTCTGTGGAATTTTGTTATACTAAATAAAAACATTTGATGGCAAAAAAAAACCAAGTGTCGTAAAAGTGTACCCTTATACTGTACTGTGGTGTTTTGACTGTCATAACGAAATGGTAAAAATATTTATGTAATAATAGACACATAGGAAAGACCAGCAGCTTCACTAGCCTTTTGAGCTGTTAGCCATACATGGGAAGTAACCATATGGCCTGTGTGTGTATATCCAAAGTGTTTGCTGTCGTTGCGTTCATTGTGACTACACACACTGCTAAGATCATTTTGCTTTATTATCGCCATTCCTTGTGCCTTCTCTCCATGACAGAGCCATTTCTCACCAAGACACTCTCCTCTAACTAATTCATTTTCCTGAAACAAAATGTATCTTCCATTACTCACATACACATTACTGCACATACAGAAACACAATCACATTTTCTCTCCAATGAAAAAGGAGGAAAGATCCTTTGTTGCCAGAGAATGCCTCATCCTTTTTTTCCTGTTGATCACCGCTGTATGTAAACTGTCTGAATTTGTAATGTGGTACTGACGGGTGCATCAATTTTCTGATTCAATATTATGTGTTTATCTGAGAGAACTGCCTCCTTATACTAGTGTTACTAAACTCCTCAGGGAAAAAATACTCTTCAAAAATAATTATAAATGATGAATGAAAATAGAGATAAACAGATACTTCCCTCTTTCTTAACCTTGATGTTGATATGACACATGTCTGTCTGCCTATCACTCACCTGTATTCTGCTTTTTCCCCAGGGAAACATGTTTTTACTTTAGCTGCTCTGCCACTGATGATCACCTAAAAGGTGGAAACACACACACACATATGGCGCTTTTCCACTACACAGTTCCAGCACGACTTGCCTCGACTCGCCTCGACTCGCCTCGGTTCTTTTTGCGTTTCCACTAGGGAAAGTACCTGGTACCTGCTACTTTTTTAGTACCTGCTCTGGTCAGGTTCCAAGCGAGCCAAGCCGGTACTAAAATGTGACGTCGACACACTGCTGGCCGCTGATTGGTAGTTGACGCTGGAAGAGTCATGAGCCGTCCCACACAAGACTCAAACCCAGCATTTTTAAATACCGGCAGCAGCGTTACAGCCATACGGCTCAATTTTCTTGCTTTGTGTGTGACAAAAAGCCACATATAGCAGCAAGTACACCACTGCCTCAATGTCCTCCACCACCCGGACAACGAAGGAGTGGCTTCGTAAGAAGCATTTGAAGGTCCTGGAGTGGCCTAGCCAGTCTCCAGATCTCAACCCCATAGAAAATCTTTGGAGGGACTTGAAAGTCCGTGTTGCCCAGCAACAGCCCCAAAACATCACTGCTCTACAGGATATCTGCATGGAGGAATGGGCCAAAATACCTGCAACAGTGTGTAAAAACCTTGTGAAGACGTTTGACCTCTGTCATTGACATCAAAGGGTATATAACAAAGTATTGAGATGAACTTTTGTTATTGACCAAATACTTATTTTCCACCATAATTTGCAAATAAATTCTTTAAAAATCAGACAATGTGATTTTCTGGATTTTTTTTCTTATTTTGTCTCTCATAGTTGAGGTATACCTATGATGAAAATTACAGGCCTCTCTCATCTTTTTAAGTGGGAGAACTTGCACAATTGGTGGCTGACTAAATACTTTTTTGCCCCACTGTACATTTGTGTATAAACATTCATGCACAAACCCATACAAACCCATATGACTGCATTCACAGCACAACATAAATGCCACACAGGTACAAATGGATTTTAAAAATCAACTGCCTGCAGCCGTTTTTTCCTCATTGTTCCGCTCCTCTCACCTCTCCCTCTTCTTTCCCCTCATCTCACTCCATCTTCTCCTTGTCCTTCTTTCTGTCTTTACCCTCATCTCCTAAACCTCCAGAGGGTTCCTCCTGATTCATTATTTCCTGTCAACACATGTCTCCTGAGGCTTGCCATGCACTGGAGCCCATTCTCTAACTTTACTTGAGCTGTTAAATGGGTACACATCCCCTCATCCTAACGACTAAACCCTATGTGGTCACACTTGAACTTCTTTAGTGCCTCTTTAATATAGTTTGTTCTTTTTCACTGCCAAATTGATTGTTTATTGTATTCCTATTTAAAATATTTCAATAATTTGTCTATGTTTGTAGCATAGAGGGGGCTACAACTGCATTTCATTGTGCAATCCTGAATTGTATAATGACAATTAAAATGAACCTTGAATCTTCATATAACCTTAACACATTCTGACAATGATCATATGACCAAAAAGGGGGGGGGGGTTACTGAATGGTTTGATGAGAATGAAAATGATGCGAGTCATGCACTACCATTTGGCCCCCACAGTGACAGGAGATTTTGGCCCAGGTGCTCTCCGGCACCGTCATCAAAATGTTAAATAAAGGAATATCTTCAGTAGACATTTGTAGAATCGTGGTGGCACAACACTTTACTGTTCTTCTGTACTTTTATACTGTATTTTTATGGCACACAAACAAACACACAAATACCTTACTCTGCAT